>NC_091584.1:24022595-24025095 GCF_042767895.1 Penaeus vannamei
AAATAAGAATGACAACAATAACAACAGTAATGTAGCAATAATGACAACTACAACAACAACAACAACAACAACAACAATGTAGCAATAATGACACCAACAACACCAATAACAATGGTTATAACAACAACAACAACAACAAATTATACCAATTCCACCAACAACTCGTAAACCAAAACCGAAGAAAGAAAACCCACAATACATCAAGTTTATCCCAAGATGCTTCTGGGTAATTGGAGCTTCAAGATGTGAATCATCTTGAGGAATGCGGTGTTGACTCCCCCCCCTCCCCTCCCCCCCCTCTTCCCGCCTTCCCTCCCCCCTCCCATGTATCCTCCGTTGAAGCACTTGTTGGGGTGGTGGTGGTTGGTGGGGGGGAGAGATGGGTGGGGGTGGAGGGGTAGAGGGAGGTGGGGTGAGGGATGGTGTGTGTGTGTGGAGGGAAAGGAGGGGTGGAGAGGAGGGGAGAGAAGGGGGTGTGAGGGTGTGGTGTGGAGGGAGAACGAGGGTGAGGGAATGGGGGGAAGAGGGAGAGGGTGGGAGGTGGGGGGGAGTGGGGTGGTGGTGCGTACAAGCTGCTGCCGACTTGCCACTTGCTCTGTCTGTGTCTTCCTTGTATTTGTTTTCATTGTTTTCTTTCGAGTGGGGTTTCTGGGGGGGGAGAAGGGGTTGAGGAGGGGGTTTGGGGGGGGAGAAGGGTTGGAGAGGTGAGGGTGTGGAGTGGAGGGTAGAGAAAGGTGCAGGGAAGGTAGTTAGGAAGTGGAGGGGATTAGAAAGAGAGAGAGGTGGAAGGTAAGAGGGGAGAGGGGCGGGCGAGGGAGTGCGTGTGAGTTGCCTTAGAATGAGACCAACTGAAGAGGGAGAGGAGGAAGGAGGAGGAGGGAGGAAGAGGAGAGAGAGAGGAGGAGGAGGAAGAAGGAGAGGGGGAGAAGAGAGGAGGAGGGAGAGGAGGAGGGAGGAAAAGAGAGAGAGAGAGAGAGAGAGAGAGAGAGAGAGAGAGAGAGAGAGAGAGAGAGAGAGAGAGAGAGAGAGAGAGAGAGAGAGAGAGAGAGAGAGAGAGAGAGAGGAGGAAGGAAGAGGGGAAAGGAGGAGGAGAAGGGAGAGGAGGAGGGAGGAAGAAGAAGGAGAGAGAGAGGAGGAGGCGGAGGGAGGAAGAGAAAAAGGAGGAGAAGGGAGGAGGAGGGAGGAAGAGGGAGAGAGAGAGGAGGAGGAGGGATAGGGGGGGGGGTGGGAGGAGGAAATGCTAGTGAAATGACTCGAGTATCTGAATGAAAGAAAATATGAATAGTTATGAAAAACAGTAACAGAAAACACACACACACACTCACTCACACACACATACACACACAAACGAACAAACAAACACAAACACAAACTATCTATATCTTTCAAAAAAAATGAAAATAATATTAATGATAAATGAATAAATAAATAAAAAATGTACAATTTGTGATTCCAAAGTATCTATTTATTCTATATCGAAAAAGGAACGACCTTATCTATCTCACCGTTCAACCGTAAACATAAACAACCATAAAAAACAATCAACAATCAAAAACCACAACAATCAACAACTTAAACAGCAAACAACCAACAACCATAACCAGCGCTTACTCTTTACCGTACAACAAAAACAACCGTAGCGGAGAAACAAAAAAAGAAAGAAGAAAAAAAAGAAAAAAAGAGAGAAAAAAAAAAGAAAAAGAAGAAGAAAAAAAAAAAAAAATATATATATATATATATATATATATATATATATATATATATATGTATGTATGTATGTATATATACCGTGGCCTCTTTTCACAGTTACAAAATCGAAAATCACGTGGTTAGGGGAAGAAAAAATAGGCCTATGCGTCAAGGACACGAAATGAAAAGGAAAAGACAAACGCACATAAAGAAGAGAAAAAGAGAAAAAAGATCATAATAAAAAAAAGAAAAAGAGAAAAATAATAAAAAACTAAAGAAAAAAGAAAGAAAAAAAATAATAAAACAAAGATAAAAAGAAGAAGAAAAAAATAGATGAAAAGAATTACATGAAAAAAATAAAAAAAAAAGAAAAAAATAGACGAAAAGAATTCCATAAAAAAAAATGAAAAGAAAAGATTTTAAAATAATGAAAATACCTCTTTGAGTCCTCGGCCGCCAGAGCCTTTGGAGAGCACCCCCTTCCTTCGCCCTCACAATGGCGGGGTGTCGAGGCGGGGCGAAAAGAAAGACAAATTGTATCACAGCAAGCAGAGGGGTGGGGGGTGGGGGTGGGGGTAGGGAGAAGGAGGAGGGTAGGAGGAGGGTGGGAGAGGGAGGGGGAGGGGGGAGGATGGGAGGGAGAGAGAGGAAGAGGGAAGGAGGGAGGGTGAGAGGGAGAGGGAAAGATACAGGATGGGAGGTGAAGAGAAAAGGGATGGAAAGAATGATAGAGAGAGAGAGAGAGAGAGAGAGACCACGTGTTATTCAACTCCAGAAAAATAAAGAAACGTATTTCAACCTTCAAATATTG
>NC_091584.1:24035095-24037595 GCF_042767895.1 Penaeus vannamei
AACAAAAAAAATATATATATATATAGAAAAAAATAGAATATTTAGATAGTGAGAAGGGAAAGGGAAGGAGAAGACGTGGAATTTTGAGCAAAAGAGAAAGGGAAAATGAACCGGGGAAAAAAAACGAAAAAGAAGCAGATGAGGAGAAAGATAAAAGACGAAGAAGATGAAAAAGAAAAAAAGCAGACGAAATAAGTGATGGAGAAAAATAAAAGACGAAGAAGAAAAAGAAAAAGAAAAAAAAACAGATGAAATAAGGAATGGAGAAAGAGAAAAAAAGACGAATAGACGCACAGAAAGGAAACTGAATAGAAGGAAAACAGAATAAATAGATATTTCAAGAAGAGGCTTTGATATATTCATTGATCTCATTAAAAACTACATTTATTCATACATCTAATTCGCTCCAAGATTTTTTTCACATTTAATTGACAAATTAGATACCACCAATATAAAAAATAAAAGAAATGAAAAAACAATATCAAGAAATACCTCAGATAACCCTTTCTTTAAAGAAAATTCTCGTCAAAATTCTTCCATATAAACGTGAAATAGATTTTTTAAAAAGATACCAAACATTCCCCAAGTTTCGTTCAAAAGTAGGTGAATGTTGGAGGAATAAATTTGACCCCAAAAAAGAAAAGAAAAAAAAAGAAAAAAAAGAAAAAAAAGAAAAAAAAGAAAGAAAAAAAAGAAAGAAAAAAAAGGAAGAAAAAAAAGGAAGAAAAAAAGAAGAAAAAAAGGAAGAAAAAAAGGAAGAAAAAAAAGAAAGAAAAAAAAGAAAGAGAAAAAATTTCAAGGTCTAATCACGACGAACTCTAAGATGAGAGATAAGATGGCGGAGAAGTTCAAGATGTCATCCTCCTAAGGCAATTTTTTTTCTTTTATTTATTTACTTTTTTTTTTGAGAGACCTTTTTTGATATCTTTTCTTTATATTTTTTTGATATTTTTTCATATTTTTTTACTATCTATGTTTATATTATCAATTCGTGTGTGTGTTTGTTTGTTTGTTGTTGCTGAGTTTGTTTTGTTTGTTGTTGTTTTTCTGTTGTTTTATATCGTTTGTTATAAAACCTTTTTAATCTTTATGTTCTACTTTACTTGTTTCTTATTATTATATGTTTAAGTGTTATCAAGACGTTATTAAGATTTATGAAATTGTTCCCGATTTTTTTGTGTGTGCTTTTTATATTCTTTTATTTTTTAGGTCTTTATCTATATTTACATGTTTCTATTATCATTTTGTGTTTGCTTGTTATTGTTGTTATTGCGTTTGTCGTTTTGATTCTTGTTGTTATTGTGTTTGTCGTTTTGATTTTTTTTTTTTTTTTCATTCTATCGTCTGTTTCAAAAGTTTCTTTGTTTATGCCTTACTTCCTTTGTTATCATTCTGTGTATCGATGTTTCTGTTATTTCGTTTACACGCTGGGAAATCTCTTTGCGTATTTATAGGCCTAATAATTCTTTTCCTTAGATACTTATCAAGTTGATCGACTTTCCTTAATCATTACTTTTATTAGACCTAACGTAATAAATAAATAAATAAACAAACCATAAAAGACAAGGCAAATAACAAAACCAGAACCAGTTATAATCCAAAACCTACCTAACCTAGCAACAAGTACAATAAACAAATAAATAAAACAAAATCAAAGATAAAAAGAAAAAAAAAAAATGCTGACCATCGAAAGGCAACACCCAAATTTCACAGTTACCAACCCTCCCTTTTTTTTTCTTCTTCTTCTTTTACTCCAACCGAATTACACTTACAAAAATAAATCAGAATCTCGCTCTCAATAAATCTTAGCCGTGGATCTCCGGGTCGGGTAGGCCTAGGAATGCACCCTTTTTTTCCATACATTTATAATTATGTCCTTCTACGGATAGGCGTCGGCTGTGGGTGCATTGGAGGGTAGGCCTAAAAAAATCTCGGTAGTCGATGGGGTTCGGAGATAACGAGCTGTGAACTGGTTCTAGTTTGGTGGTCTGGTTGTTAGGTTGTTTGGTGATTCGCTTGTTTGGGTGTTTGGTTGTTTGGTTGTTTGTTTGGCCGGTTGTTTGGGTGTCCGGTTGTCTGGTTGTTTGCTTGGCCGGTTGTTTGGTGGTCTGATGGTTCACTTGTTTGGTGATTCGCTTGTTTGGTGGTTTGGTTGTCTGGTTGTTTGTTTGGTTGTCTGGTTGTTTGTTTGGTGGTTTGCTTGGCCGGTTGTTTGGTGGTTTGGCTGTGCGGTTATAGGTTGTCCGGTTGTTTGCTTGGCCGGTTGTTTGGCGGATTGGTTGTCTGATGGTCTGGTTGTTTGGTGGTTTGGCTGACCGGTTGTTTGCTTTGCTGGTTGTTTGGCGGTTTGGTTGTCTGGTTGTTTGCTTGTTTGGTGGCTTGGTTGTTCAGTTGTTTGGCTGTTCGGTAGACGTCTATTTTGCGTTATTGTTTTCTGACATTTTTCGATTTTTTTTTTCTCTTTTCTTTTTTGTATGTTGTACTTTTCAATTATTCTAGG
>NC_091584.1:24042595-24045095 GCF_042767895.1 Penaeus vannamei
TTTTAGGATGTGGAGCATGTCTTTTTTCAGTGTTTTTTTTTCTTTTTCTTTTTTGTGTGTGTGTTTTCTTTTCGTTTCGTTAAAGGGGGGGGGGGGGAGGGAGGGAAAAGAGGGGGGGGAAGGATTAGGGGGGAGGGGGTTGTTGTGATTTTTTTTTTTTTTTTTTTTTTTTGCTTGAATTGGTTTTGTTTTCTATCTTTTGGTTTGTTTGCCGTTTCAATTCATCAAATATATATATGTGTGTGTTTTCTTTTTGTTTCGTTTAAGAGGGGGAGGGGAGGTAAAGGATTAGAGGGAAGGGGTTGTTGTGATTTTTTTTTTTTTTTTGCTTGATTTTCTTTTGTTTTCTTTCTTTTTGGTTTGTTTGTCTGTTTGTTTGCCGTTTCAATTCATCAAATATATGCATAAATATTTTTTTGTTACCTATTCATTCATTTGATCACTTGTTTCAATAATATTTTCTGTTTTTCTGTTCATAGGCTTGCTAATGTTTTTTTTTTTTTCTTTCTTTCTTTGTTTCTTTCAACTTATTGTCTATTTCCCTCATTCATTCTTTTTTTCTTTTTTCTTTTTTCTTCTCCTCTGTGTTTCTTCTCCCGCCACACCCAACCGCTCTTTCTCCTTCAATTAATTTTACTTCTCCTTCACCCCATCTTCCTCTCATCCCTCCTTCTCATTTTCCCTTTTCCTCTTCTCCCACCCACCTCCCCCATCTTCATTATCTTTTATTCCTCTTTATCCCCACCCCTCTCCTCTTCCCTCCTTCCCTCATCATCAACAAATTTCAGAAACAAGACACTTGAAAATAACAAACAAATCTCTATGTCTTCTCGGCCATTTAGGAAGTAAATAATCATGCTTAAGTTACCCCTTAAAAGGCGTAAGAAAAAAGAAGAAAACGGAGAGAGAAAACGAGAATTTGGGAAGAAAAAAAAAGAAAGCGGGAAAAAAGAGAGAGAGCGGGAAATTGAAGATAAGAAAAGTTAAGAAATGCAGAGAGTTACGGATCGACTTAAACTCAAAGAATTACGAGACACCTTCCACAACATCTTGGTGGATCGCTTGTCTTGTCTGACTCTCTCTCTTTCTCTCGAGTATTTGTCATTATTAATTTTTCTCTCTGGTTGTTTCCTTTTCACCTTTTGCCCTTCTTTTTTTCTCTCTCTCTTTCTCTTTCTCTTATTGTCTTGTTTGCCTTTTCTTTAATTCAATTACTGGTTCTGTTTTTATTTCTTTTATTCATTCATTCTCTTTCTATCTTTTTTTATGCTTTCTTTCTCTATTTTGTGTCTGTCTCTCTCTCATTCTGTCTGTCTATGCCTCTCTCTCTCTCTCTCTCTCTCTCTCTCTCTCTCTCTCTCTCTCTCTCTCTCTCTCTCTCTCTCTCTCTCTCTCTCTCTCTCTCTCTCTCTTTCTCTCTATCTATCTATCTCTCTATCTCTCTCTCTATCTCTCTATCTATCTATCTATCTTTATCCATCTATCTATCTATCTATCTGCAGTAAATGTGAATTATTTGTTTTACTCTTTTTACCAAAAATATAAATTCTTCGAAGATATATAAACAATGCTATCAGAAGAATTATCAAAATTCTTGCACGCTATATTCATTTGCTTCCATGTATATCCTCAAGAGAAACGAAAGAAGAAGAAGAAGAAGAAGAAGAAGAAGAAGAAGAAGAAGAAGAAGAAGGAGAAGAAGAAGAAGAAGAAGAAGAAGAAGAAGAAGAAGAAGAGGAGGAGGAAGAAGAAGAAAAAGAAGAAGAAGGAGGAGAAGAAAAAGAAAAAGAAAAAGAAGAAGAAGAAGAAGAAAAAGAAGAAGAAGAAATAGAAAGAAAGAAAAAGAAATCAAAGTCAGAGACGCGGGCCTTCACATCGAGTCATAAATTTAAACTTGGCAACACTGATGAACTACAAGAAAATGCTATTCCTTTAACTCTTCGAATGAACAAGCAAAAATAGACTTTTTTTTCTTTTTTTTATCCTCCTTCTCTCGGCTTTTCTTTTCTTCTTCTTTTCCTTTATTTTTTATAGCACCAAGATTTTTTTTTTCAAAGTCAGCAGTAAAATTCCTATAAGATTAGGTAAGAGTGGGGTAACGTGCCTAAAATCTTCTTGAAAGGTACCTTGTTTGGCGGCTGTAAACTTATGTAACTATCGACATTTAACAGACGAAATAACGACACAAATGTAAACACATTGAGAGATTAGCTGGCAAGATTCAATGGTAAATTGTCGTATTATTAACTAGGAAAACTTTCTTAAAAAATAGTCCTTAGGAAAAGGGAGGGAAAAGAAATAAGAAAATTTTATATAGGCTCGTAACTCTTTCGTGTCTAATTGTTCGCTGTTGGTTGAGTGTGTGTGTTGGGGGGGAGGGGGGAGAGGGGGTTGGTATTTACCTGGTATCTTCTTCTCTCGCTCTCTATTTATCTATCTGTCCTTTGGTATTTCGTTTTATTTCTTTTAAATGTATATTGATTAGTTTTCTTTATCGCTG
>NC_091584.1:24070095-24087595 GCF_042767895.1 Penaeus vannamei
CTCTGTCTAATTTTCTGATAAGATGAGCGATTAGATTAATCCACACATAATAATCACACGCAAAGTAATTATGGCCGGATTTTTCTTCTTCTTCTTCTTCTTCTTCTTCTTCTTCTTCTTCTTCTTCTTCTTCTTCTTCTTCTTCTTCTTCTTCTTCTTCTTTATTTATTTATCCTTTTTTTTTGGAGGGGGAGGGGGCATTTTGGGGGATGGGGGGGAGGAAGGAGGGGGGGAGGGGGATGGTATCATGCTCTTGTTACATGTTAGATACGCGAAAACAAGACTAATTATCAAAATGACTTTAAGATATTGGAAGAGAAGATGAAATATGTATATATATATATATATATATATATATATATATATATATATATATATATGTATATATATGTATGTATGTATAGGCCCTATATGTGTATATATATACATATAGAAAGATACATACATACATACATACATACATACATATATATATATATATATATATATATATATATATATATATATATATATATATATATATATATATAGCTATACATATGTGTGTGTGTGTGTATGTGTGTGTGTGTGTGTGTGTGTGTGTGTGTGTGTGTGTGTTTGTGTGTTTGTGTATGTGTGTCTATGTATGTATTTATGCATATATGTACGTATACTTATACATATGCGCACATATATGTAGATATATGCATGTGTTTACATGTGTACATATATACATACATCATACACACATACATTCACACCCAACCCCCACCACCAAAAAAAAAAAAAAAAAAAAAAAAAATGCAATCGTCCCCCCCTCACCCCCTCCCCCTGCCCACCCCACCCCCCGGCTTCAGCGATCAGCTTTCAGCGCGCGTCATCTCGGCCGAGGCAGCGGTGCTCTCGGCCGCCCCCCCCCCCCTTCAGCTGGTCCAGTTGGGTTGTCTTGCGGAGAATCTTGGGCAGCTGGGGAGGCAAGGTGAGGAGGTCGAGAGTGTGGGGAGTGTGGGAGAGGTGGGAGGAGGGGAGGGGGAAGGGTGGGAGGGAGTGAGGGTGGGAGGAGAGGAGGGAAGGGAGTGAGGGTGGGAGTGTGTGGGAGGGGGGGAAGGGAGGGGGAGGGAGGGAGGGGAGAGAGAGGGAGAGATTGAGGAGAGAGTGTGGGAGGGGAGGGAGGGGAAGGAGGAGGAGGGAGGGAAGCTCGAGTCAGAGTGTGCCGGAGGAGGGAGGGAGTGGAGTGGGTAGAGGGAAGACGAGAGTGTGTGGGGAGGATGGGAAGGGAGGAGGAGTAGATGGGGTGAGAGGTCCAGAGTGTGGGAGGGGGGAAGGGGAAGGGGAAGGGGAGGGAGAGGGGAGGAGGAAGCTCAGGTCAGTGTTTGCCGAAGGACTGGAGGGAGTGGAGTGGAGTTGGGGGGGGAACTGGGAGAGATGGGAACGAGAGGGAGGGGTGGAGAGGGATGGAGGGAGTTGAATGGGGGATGGTAGAGGGAGAGGGGAGGGATAGGGATAGGGAAGGGGGTGAGAGAGGGATGGGAGAGAGGGGAAGGAGAGGAGTGTAGGGGAAAGTTGGTAGGAAGGACTTGTGAGGGGGTGTTGGGAGGTGGAGTAGCCAGGTATGGGTGTAGGAGGGAGAGGAGGAGAGGGTGGAGAAGGTGGGAGGGAGAGGGGGAGAGGGGGAGAGGGGTTGCGTCTGTAGGAAGAGTGTAAGGAATGTATTTTTGTGTTTGTTTGTTTAATCTGATTCTGATTGTTTGTCTGTGCGGGGAAGGAGACAGAGTATATATCTATGTTTATTTGTATGTGTAGGGGTGGGGGGGTAAGAGGAGAATACATGTTTGTTTGTTTGTTTGTGTTGCCACGTCTATAAACATCTGTCTCTCTGGTTGTCTGTCTGTATATATACACGTATAATAAATCTATCCATCCATACTTACATACATACATACACACACACACACACACACACACACACACACACACACACACACACACACACACACACACACACACACACACACACACACACACACACACACACACACACACACACACACACACACACACATACCCACACACCCTTACCCTTACCCTCACCACCCAACATACACACACATACGTACACACAAACCCATGTGCACGCCTACGTGTACACATCAACGACCGATAGCTTCCCTTCCGCTTTCACATTCTTCATCTTTTTTCTTTTTTTAATTCGATAGATTTTTTCATCCCACTTCGTTCCAGTTGTAATAGATATGGTGTTTGGTCGCTTCTCTTCGTCTATGTGTCCCACGCCCGCACGCCCCCGGTCTGCCCTTGTATTGGGGGGGGAGGGGGGGAAGAGGGTTTTGGGGGCGGCTGGGGAAATGTTCAAATGTTGAAATGGTTTGCCTTAATTTTTATATTCATATATTTATCTTTATTATTATTATTATTATTTGTTTTGTTTTTCTTTTTTTGTATTTTTTGGTTTTATTTATTCATTTTTATTTTTTATTTTTTTTGATTATTCGATTTTTTGTTTTATTCTTTTTTTTTTTTCTTTTTCTTCTTCTTCTCCTTACTATTATTATCTTTGAGATAATTCTTCCATTTTTTTTTTTTGTGATTCTTTCTTCATCGTCTTAACTTTTCTTTATAATCTTCCTCTTCTTCACTCCAACCTCCTTCCTCCCTCCCCTCTACCTTCCCCTCTATCCCCCCCTCCTCTAATATCCCCCTCCCTCCACCCCTTTCCCCCCCTCCCACCAACCCCTTCTTCCAACCCCCTCCACCCATCTTTATTTATTTATTTTTATCATTATTATTATTCTTATTTATTTTACTTTTTTGCATATTTCCTTCCCTCCCTCTCTCCCCCATTCCCGCCTCCTCCCTCTCTCCCGCCTCCCCTCTCCCCTTTCATATCCCCCTCCCTCCACCCCTCTCATGTGGAGAATCCCTCATTCTTTGCATATCTCCCTCCCTCCCCTCTCCCTCTTCTCCCTTCCATCCTTCCTCCCTTCCTCCCTTCCCCCCCTTCCAACCTCCCGCCAACCTCCACCCATATATGTATATATATATATATATATATATATATATATATATATATATATATATATATCCAACCCAAAGAACGCATGTATCTCCCTCCACCCCTCTCCCCCTTCCCTTCCCTCCCTCCCTTCCTCCCTTCCCCTTCCCTCCCTCCCTTCTTCCCCCTCCCTCTCCCCCCTCCCCACCACCCACCAACCTCCACCCCCATCTTTTTTCTCTTTTCTTTTCTTTTCCCTTTTCAACCCCAAAAGAATCCCTCAATCCCCCTCATTCTTTGCATATCTCCGAGCGGGTTGGTGGAACAGATGGTGAGGTAATGGATTGTAATGAGAGTGAACCCGCGATCATTAATTAATTTCAAAAGCCTTGAGATTAATCAAATATTTGCTCCTTACCTCCTTCATTCGCGGATGATTGGTGAAACTGATAGAGAGAAAAAGGGGGGAAAAGAAGAAGGAAAATGGATTATGAAAAGGGGTTGAGAAAGAGAGAGAGAGAGAGGGAGGGAGAGAGGGAGGGAGGGAGGGAGGGAGGGAAGGAGAGGAAGGGAGGAGGGAGGAGGAGAGAGAGGAGAGAGAGAGAGAGAGAGAGAGAGAGAGAGAAAGAGAGAGAGAGAGAGAGAGAGAGAGAGATATAGAGAGATAGATAGACAGAGAGAGAGAGAGAGAGAGAGAGAGAGAGAGAGAGAGAGGGAGGGAGGGAGGGAGGGAGGGAAAAGGAGAAAGAGAGATTGACAGACAGACACACACATACACACACACGCACACACATACACACAAATAGAGAGAGAGAGAGAGAGAGAGAGAGAGAGAGAGAGAGAGAGAGAGAGAGAGAGAGAGAGAGAACAAGATCACGAATACCACCTCCTCCAAGGGCGTCCCCCAAGGCACGAGCACTTGCCTAAGGTCCCCTGAGGGTCAGCACGACCTCCCTCCCCCCCCTCTCCCCCATCTCCTCCCACTCCCTCCACTCCTCCTCTTCTCCCCCCTCCTCCCTCCCTCCCCTTCCTCCTTCCCTCCTCCCCCTCCCCTCCCTTCTCCCCTTCTCCCTCCTTCCTCCTCCTCCCCTACCCTCCTCCTCCTCCTCCCTCCTCCCGTCCCCTCTTCTCCTCCCTTCCCCTCCCTCTTCTCCTCTTCCCTCCTCCCTCCCCCTTCTCCTCCCTCCCTCCCACTCTTCTCCTCTCTCTCTCCCACCTCCTCCTCCTCCTCCCCCCTCTCCCCCTCCTTACCCTACCCCCTTCATTAAGTCCCTGACCATCTCTAACTAAACACTTATAAACACTTATATACACTTACAAAAACTTATAAACACTTACAAAAACTTATAAACACTTATAAACACTTATAAACACTTATAACCGGGAAAACCATACTATTAAACACGCGTATATAATTACAAAGATAAACGAAGATGGAGAAAGGGAAGGAACAATAATGATAATGGTTCATAAAGAGATTTGTACAAATGGAATTGAAGACATCAATCTATTCAATTATTTATGTATGTGTATCTTTCGACGAATCATACATCTTCATTTAGATATTTGACGATTAATATATGTCTCTGTGTACCCTTTATCACCATCTATCTGTCTATCTATCTATCAAGCCATCTCTCCATCCATATATTAGTTCATCAATCTATCTAGCTATCTATTGCATCTATCTATATATCTATTTATCATTCCATTTTAGCTATCTACATATCTACCTATTTGTGTCTCTTTCTATCAATCTCCTTCCCTATCTATCTACTTATCTATTTATCTACCTATATATCTATGAATCCATAAATATGTACCTTACAAATAACACATATTTTATCGTATTTACAATGAAGAAAAAAATATATACATATTTAGCTTATCTATCTATCTACCTATTTATCTATTCTCCCATAAACATGTACCTTACAAACGACATATCTTTTGTCGTATCAAAAAATAGATAGATAAATGAAAAATAATTAAATAAATAGAATAAAATAAAAACGTATTTAGCATGAACTTCTTATTCTGTTAAAGATGATTAAAAGAATTGAAAGAATTTCCTTATAAAATTATAAGTTAACTAACAACATCTCTAATTTTATTAATCGGTTGTTTCACTTCGTTAATTAAAAGTAATTTTCACATTTATTCAACGTCACTTCATCTGCGAAACACCTTCTGTTAAATGACGTGAAAAAAAACGTTGAGGATTTAAAATAACTAAGAGAGAAATGGTGATAAATAAGGAGAAAGAGAGAAAGGGAATAATCGTAAGAATAGGGAAGGAGGAGAAGAGGAGAATTAAGAAGAAGAAATGAGAAGGAAATGGGGAATCAGGAGAAAGAGAATAATGTTGATGATGATGAGAAGGAGGAGGAGGAGAAAGAAGAAGAAGATGAAGAATAATAAGAAAATGAGAAAGGAGAAGAATAAGGAAGAGGAATAAGAGGAAGAGGAGGGGAACAAGAGGAAAAGAGGAGGAGGTAGACGAAAGAGGAGGAGGAGGAATAAGAGGAAGAGGAAAAGGAGAAGACGAGGAGGAGGAGGGATAAGAGGATTAAGAAGAAGAGGAAAAATAGAAAAACGAGGAAGACGAAGAAGAGGAAGAAGAAAACCAAGAAGAAGAACAGAAGAAAAAAAAGAAGAAATAAAAAGAAGAAATAAAAAAATAATATCAATAATAATAAAAGGCAAAAGATTAAGAATAAGCCGAAAACTGAAAAAAAACAAGACGAGAGAAGAACAAGAACAAGAACAAGATGAACAAGACAAGACTGGCCTGCGTTCCATTAAGACACACCTCGCTTGGCCGCGTTCGAGAAGGACCTGTCACGTTTAGCTGTGCGTTCGCTATAAACAGCCGAAAAAGGATCTTCAATAAATCCGTTTTAACGTCATTTTGTTCCTTCTCTAATTTTTTTTTTCTGCTTTTATTTTTTTCGTCTTTTTATTTCTTCTTTGTTTTTTCTTCTCCTTTTTCTTTTTCTTCTTTTTTGCTTTCATTTTTTTCTTAATTTTCTTCCTCTTTTTCTGATATTTTTTTTCTCCTTTTCTTTCCTTTTTTCTCTTCTTCTCTTATTTTCTTATTCTTTTGTCTTCTTCTCTTGTTTCTCTGACTCTTCTTTTTCTTATCTCCGACTCTGTTTTCTTTTCTTATCCTACTTTTTCCTCATCTCTCTTTCCCCCCTTTATTTCTCGTCCCTCTTCTTTTCCTCTTTCCATTTATCTCTTCTATTCCCCTCTTCCTTTCGTCCTTCTACCTCAACCCCTTCCTACCTTCCTGTTTCCTTTTTTCTAGCCCATTCCCCCCTCTTCCTCTCTCTCCCCCTCCCTTGTCCATTTTCCATTCCTCCTTCCCCTCTCTTTCCTTCCCCTTCCCTTTCTATCCCCTCCGCCATTCCTCTTCATTCTCCTCTCCCATCCCTATTCCCTTCCACCCTCCCTTCTCACTTTCCCCTTCCCAAATTCCTCTCCATTTCATCGACCTTCCCCTCCCCCTTCCCCCTTCCCCCTTCTCCCTCCCCCCCCTCCCCTTCCCTCCCCCTTCCTCCTTCCTCTCGCTTCTTCTCCCCTTCCCCTCCCATCTCCCATCCCATCCCCCATTCTTCCCATCCCCCTTCCCCTTCCTCCCCTTCCTCCTCCTTCCTCCCCCCCTCCCTCCCATCTCCCTTCTCCTCCTCTTCCCCCTCCCCATTCCCATCCCCCTTCCTCCTTCCTCCCCTCTCCCCTCCATCTCCCTCTCCTCCCATCCTTCCCCTTCTCCTCTCCCCTCCATCCCCCTTCTCCCTTCCCCTCCCTCCCACCCCCCCGCTACATCTCAACCTCATGTCACATCACTCAATATAATGGCCGGTTCTCGCTGGATAATTAATAAAAAATGATACACTTTCAAGTCACGCTGGTTCTATTGGCCGGGATCTCTGGAGATGAAATTTAGTGGATTTTTTTCCTGTTTTATTATTATTATTATTGTTATTATTATTATTATCATTATTATTATTATTATTTCTATTATTATTGTTGTTGTTATTATTATTATTATTATTATTATTATTATCATTATTATTATTATTATTATTATTATTATTATTATTATTATTATTATTATTATTATTATTATTATCATTATTTTTTTTATTATTATTATTATTGTTGTTGTTGTTATTATTATTATTGTTATTATTATTATTATTATTATTATTATTATTATTATTGTTATTATTATTATTATTATTATTATTATTATTATTATTATTATTGTTGTTGTTGTTGTTGTTGTCGTTGTTGTAGATGTTGTTGTTGTTGTTGTTTTTGTTGTTATTTTGTTGTTGTTGTTGTTGTTTTTAGAGTTTAGAGTTTAGAGGAGTTGTTGGTTTTTCATTGTCAGTGTTGTTGTTTTGCTTGTTTGTTTTCTTTATTTGGTTTGGTTTTCTTTATCCATGTCATGTCGTGTTTTATTTTTTATTTTCTATTTTCTTTTTTGGGGGGGATGTTGTTTATTGTTATTGTTTTTTATTTGTGATTATTATTGTTACTTTGATATCTGATTTGGTTTGGTTGTTTTTACGTTTGTTATTATGATTAATATCATCATTATCACAAATACGATCATTATCATTAAATTAATCTTTATCATTATTTTCATTCACATCGCTTTTATTTTATTTTCTATTTTTTATAATCTTACTTTAAGAAAAACATTGTTGATAATCGTTATGATTATTTCATTATCATCATCACCATTGCAATGATTGTTATTTTAATTAAAACAATCATTATCAACCTTATCATTACTATCATCATTAATATTTCTATCGTCATTATCAATAATATGATTTTTTGCAATTATTAGACATGAATAATGAATGACAATAATAAATAAAATAATAATAACAAATAAATGAAATAAAAAGTCGATAACAATAATATAAAACGAGTAATTAGAATAAATATAAAAGAAATAAAAAAAGGAAGGAATTCAGTCAAGTGTTAAGCTACGCACTTTGTCACACTTATATCCCTCCCCTCTCCCCCTCCCTCCCCTCTCCCCCTCCCTCCCTCCCCTCTCCCCCTTCCTCCCTCCCCTCTCCCCCTTCCTCCCTCCCCTCCCCCCCTCCTCCCTCCCCTCTCCCTCCCCCCTCCCCTCTCCCCCTCCCTCCCTCCCCCTCCCCCTCCCTCCCTCCCCTCTCCCCCTCCCTCCCTCCCCTCTCCCCCTCCCTCCCTCCCCTCTCCCCCCTCCTTCTCCCTCCCCTCCCTCCCTCCTCTCCTCCCCCTCCTTCTCCCCTGCTCCTCCTCCTCCCCTCTCCCCCTCCTCCCTCCCTCCCCCCCTCCCCCTCTCCTGCCCCCTCCCCCTTCCCCCTTCCTCCCTCCCCTCTCCCCCTCCCTCTCTCCCCTCTCCCCCTCCCTCCCTCCCCCTTTCCCCAATCCTCCCCTCCCCTCTCCCCCTTCCTCCCTCCCCTTCCCCTCTCTTGCCCCCTCCTTATACTCATACTCCCCTGACCTCCCTCCCTCCCTCCCCCCCTCCCTCTTCCCTTACCCCTCATACTTATGCACCTTCTGAGTTATCTTACCCCCTTATACTCTCTCTATCTATCTATCTATCTGTCTGTCTCTGTCTTTCTCTTTCTATCTCTCTCTCTGTCTATCTGTCAATCTATATATATATCTATCAATCAATCAATCAATCAATCAATCAATCAATCTATCTATCTATCTATCTATCTATCTATCTATCTATCTATCTATCCATCTATCTACCTATCTATCTATCTATCTATCTATCTCTATCTATCTATCTATCTATCTCTTCCTCTCTCTGTTGGTAATAATAATAACGATAATAATAACAGTAATGACCATAATGATAACGATAATAATGATACCAACAATAACAACAAATTCATAATAAGCAAATAACTATACAATACACAACACACACATACACCAAGCACCGATATTTAACACGTGAACTAACATGACCCACGCATGACCTTAATTAAAACGACGTACATCATTAAGGATTAATGATGATTATCAGCCCTGCCAATTATTCCCACACAGCTGATGCCTGCAAACCGTAACCCGTCCGCTTGCAATATATTTCTTGCAGAAAGATCGCTCAAAAATATATGCAAGTCAAGGCAGGTCGACAAAGGCATCAGGTTGTGGAAAAGTTGGTATTGAAAGAAGAAGAAGAAGAAGAAGAAGGAAGAATGAGGAGGAATGGAGAAAATGATGAAAAATGAGAAGGAAATGAGAAGAAGAAGGAAAAGAAGAAGAAGAAGAAGAAGGAAAAATGTGGAGGAATGGAGAAAATGATGAGAAATGAGAAGGAAATGAGAAGAAGAAGGAAAAGAAGAAGAAGAATAAGAAGGAAAAATGTAAAGGAATGGAGAAAATGATGAGAAATGAGAAAGGAAATGAGAAGGAATTGAGAAGAAGAAGGAATGGAGACAACGAAGAAGAAGAGGGGGAAATGAGAAGGAAAGAAGAAAATGAAGAAGAAGAAGAAGAAAATGTAGAAGGAAAGGAGAAATCGAAGAAGGAATGGAGACAACGAAGAAGAAGAAGGAAAAATGAGAAGGATTGAAAAAAAACGAAGAACATGAAAAATGTGAGAAGGAAAGAATGGAATAAAGTATGAACGAAAGGAAGTGAAAAAAAAATAGAAAAATCAACGTTAGAAAAAATATCAGAACAATAAACAGGAAAAGAAATAGAAAAAGAAAAAAAAAATATATAGAAAGACAATAAAACCAAAACAAAAGAAAATAAAAAAAAGAAAAAAAAGAAAAAGAGAAGAAAAACTAAGAAAATTTAACAATTCAAAAAAAAGAAAAAGAAAAGAGGCCAAAACACGAAAAAGAAAAAGACATTTCAAAATTCATTATCATCTTGAAGGCGTTGCTGCCCATTTTCTCCAAGAAGCTCATTTCGTATTAATTTTTTTTTTCTTTTTTTTTTCAACGAAGCGGTTTTGAGAGCAGATTTTCAGACCAAGATATTTATTTTCCCTCTCTCTCTCTCTCTCTCTTTCTCTCGTTTATCTGATGGAGGTATCTTGTTCTCCTTTGCTTTCTTTCTTTCTGTTTTTCTTTTCTCTTTCTTTCGTTTTTTTTTCTCTTTCTCTCGTTTATCTGATGGAGGTATCTTGTTCTCTCGCTCTTTCTTCTTTCTTTCTCTCTCTCTCTCTCTCTTCTCTCTCTTTCTCTCCCTTTTTCTCTCTCCCCTCTCTCTTACTTCTCTCTCTCTCTTTTTCTCCCTCTTTCTTTCTCTCTCTCTCTTTTCTCTCACTCTTTCTCTCTCTCTCTCTCTCTCTCTCTCTCTCTCCTCTCCTCTCTCTCTCTCTCTCTCTCTCTCTCTCTCTCTCTCTCTCTCTCTCTCTCTCTCTCTCTCTCTCTCTCTCTCTCTCTCTCTCTCTCTCTCTCTCTCTCTCTCTCCCCCTCTCTCTCTCTCTCTCTCTCTCTCTCTCTCTCTCTCTCTCTCTCTCTCTCTCTCTCTCTCTCTCTCCCCCTCTCTCTCTCTCTCTCTCTCTCTCTCTCTCTCTCTCTCTCTTTCTTTCTCCCTCCCTCTCTCCCTCCCTCTCCTCATTCTCATTCTTCCCCAATTCCTCCTCCTCTCTCTTCCCAGAGAATGTCTCTATTCCCCCCATCTCACACCAGGCGACGACGAAGACAACGACAACACTCACCGCTCCATTAGCCATTGCCTTCGTCCTCCGCATAAAACCCACTTAAAGCATACAACCCGATTACACGCATCGGAATCGAGAGAGAGAGAAGAGAGAGCCTTTGAGGGTAGCGCCGGGTGCAGGGAGAGAGAGAGAGGGGAACGGATGGGCGCAAAATTTGCATAAGCGATTTTCGATCGGAAATAACTCGGTCGGTTTTTTTTTTTTGTTTTTTTTTTTTGGGGGGGGGTTCGGGATGGGGTTGGGTGGGTGGGAGGGGGGAAGGGAGAGGGATATGGAGGGGTAAATAGGGAGGGAGGGATAAGGGGAGGGAAGGGAGAGAAGAGATGAGGAGAGGGAGGAGATAAGAGATAGATAGATACATAGAGAGAGATGGAGAGAGAGAAAGAGATATGGAGATAGAGATGGATAGATACATAGATAGATAGATACATAGAGAGAGATGGAGAGAGAGAGTACGAGAGATGGAGAGAGAGAGAGAGTACGAGAGATGGAGAAAGAGAGAGAGAGGGAGAGAGAGAGAGACAGTGCGAGAGATGGAGAAAGAGAAAAGAAATGGAATAGAGACTGCGAGAAAAGGGATGGAAGTGGAAAGATGGAGCAAGGATGGAAGAGATGGGAGATGATAAAAGGACAAAGAGAGAAAGGGAAAGAAATGGGAGAAGATAGAAAGAAAGGGAAAGAGATGGAAGAAGATAGAAAAAAAGGAGAAAGAGATGGAAGAAGATAGAAGAAAAAAAAGAGAAAGAGATCAAGTGGGAATTAGCAATCTACTCACAGACGCGGATCATCCCGATTCGAATCACGCTTCGAAGCAATATGACGAAAGCAAAACTATTTACAAAACAATCTATAAGTCTATAAATTAATTAACAATCTATCTGTATTTTCCAGGACGACGTGTCTACTTATGCAGCCCCAGCACCTGCCATTACAAAGGTATGTAAGAGCTACTGTGAGCATATTAATTTACCTTTTTTTTATATATCGAAGTTATCCACGCACGTTTAAGACGCGACGCTGAGACTATGGCGATTCGGAACACAGTCCATGTCGAATTGAACTTTTCTTTAAATGCATGTCCTGTGACGTTAATGTGGAGGTGAGGATACATTTACAATCAGGCTGAGACCGAGGTTAATCGAACTGTTAGAAGACGGGGATACGCAGCCAGGTAGAATGAAAGTCGCGAAAGGACTACATAGACAAAGAGAAAAAGAGAAAGAGAATCATAAAATAAGTGAATGAAATAGATAAAGAAAATGGAAGAGAAACAAAGAAAGAAAATGAGAAGAATTAAGATACAGAGAGAGAGAGAGAGAGAGAGAGAGAGAGGAGAGAGGAGAGAGAGGAGAGAGAAAGAGAGAGAGAGGTCTGTGTGTTCCGCTACGCTCTGAAACTGTTGGTTTTGTTTGTGGACATTTTGTGAACTTTGGCAGTCGTCTTTGATTTTATGGTCGATGAAAGTTATCTTTTGTGTACTTATACTATGCTTATTAATTGGTGATAGAAAATAAACAAATAAACAAAAAGCACTTTGACGAGGTTGTCGGTATTGCTTTTTGGTGTAATATTTTTTGGTGTTTTTTTCATTTATGTTTTTTATTCTGTTTTCTCTTCTACTGAGGTGAATACCAAACGAGGAAAGAAAGGAAAATATAGGATAGAAAGAGGAACAACAGTGAAATACGAGAGAGAAATGAAAAGATGGAGAGGATAGAACTAAAGATAGACAAATAAGATAGAAAGACCAACAACACACACACACAAAAAAAGAGGAAAAGAAGAGACAGAAAAAAAAGTATAAAGAAAGGCAAAAACAAACACGAAATAGGAAAAGCAAGGACAAAAAAAAAGGCAAAGACAAAAAAAAAAAAAAAAAAAAATTCTCTTCTCGTGATCCATCCAGTGGGTATTTTAAGTGACTATCTCGTATCATAAGCGAGTGTCTCATAGTTTACATTTACATTAAACCGCGGGATAGCGTTGGCGTCTGAGAAGGGATACCGGATATAAGAACCGCCTATCGTTATCCGTTGGCGAGGAGAGTGGAAAGAGAAAAGAGAAAGAAAAGAGAATGTGAAAGAGAGAGAGAAATAAGAGAGAAAAACAAAGAAAAGAGAGAGAGAAAGAGAAAGAAAAGAGAAAGTGAAAGAGAGAGAGGAAAGAAAAAATTATGAATGAGTTTGCGAATGCGTCGAAAAAATGGATGTTTATGGTCGTTGGTTAATTGTGGTAAAGAAAGAAAGATAGAAAGAAGGAAAGAAAGAAAGAAAGATGGATAGATAGAAAGAAAGAAAGAATGAAGGAAAGAAAGAAAGAAAGAAAGAAAGAAAGAAAGACAGAAAGAAAGAAAGAAAGATAGATAGAAAGAAAGAAAGAAAGAAAGAAAGTGACTCGTTGGATAGTTTAGAATATCTTTTAAAATCATGAAAAAGAAGAAAAAAACATGTGAATCGTTGGATAATTTAGAATATCTTTTAGAATATCTTCTAAAATCGTCAAAGTGGAAAAGAAGGAAGAAGGAAAAGGATGAAAGTGGAGAAGGAAAAGGGGGTAGAAAGAGATAAATAAGGAGAAAAGAAAATGAAGAAAGAGATAAAGAAAAGCAAAATGGAAGGAGAAGAAAGAGATTAAGAAGAACAAAAAGGGAGAAGAAAGAATAAATATACAAGAAGAAGACGAAGAAGAAAGAGAAGAACAAAAAAAAAGAAAAGAACGAAGAAATATAAAAGAAGAAGACGAAGAAGAAAAAGATCAAGAACAAAAAAGGTAAAGAAAATAAGAAATATAAAAGAAGACGAAGAAGAAAGAGATTAAGAAGAACAAAAACGGAAAAGAAAGAAGAAATATAAAAGAAGAAAACGAAGACGAAGAAGAAAGAGATCAAGAAGAATAAAAAAAAAAGCGAAAAGAAAAGAAGACGAATAAGACGAAGAAGAAAGAGATAAAAAAGAACAAAAGAAAGGAAAGGAAGACGAATAAGACGAAGAAGAAGAAGAAGAAAAAGAAAGAAAAAAATTACACCCGTAGCCCAGCTCGAAACCAGAACCCTCCCCGCCTCTCGTTTTCTATGACACTCCTCTCCTCAAGGCGATCCTCCCACGCCCAAAAATAGAAAACGGAACACCCTCGCTCACCATAAATAACCGATTGGCTGGACTTCGTTTCCTAAAGAGCGATAATCTGAGCGGAGACGAGGCCATAATGTCTATAATGACAAGACTGTCTCGGAAACACCTTGGCCGCCGGGGTTCGGACTTATTTATGGCTCGCGAAGCAGAAGAAAGGATCGGATATCGGTCCGACGGCGCTGGGAGAGATTACGTGGCGACGAGCGGGAGGTAAATTTGGCGCGAGTTTTGCCTTTTGTATAATTGTATCCGATCGATGTCTGTGTTCCGTTTTCTTTCTTTGTTTTTCGCTCTTTGTGTTCGATTTTTTTTTTTTTCATATTCGCTCGATGTATTTCTTTGTGGGATTTATCATTATCATTATTTTATTGATTTATTTACCGTTTATTTATCTCTCTCTCTCTCTCTCTCTCTCTCTCTCTCTCTCTCTCTCTCTCTCTCTCTCTCTCTCTCTCTCTCTCTCTCTCTCTCTCTCTCTCTCTTATACCTACGCCATACTCTCGCGCTTCTCCTCCTTTCTACCACTTATAAACCAAAAAAACAATCTACAGAACGGAATCAAACCCTACAAAGCACGATTACGTAGTTTTAAAAGGTGTTGAAGCGGGTTTAACTGCGGTTTCGGCTGCGGTTACAGATGGTCTATTACCCATGACCAGACTGCCAGGGGTACGATGTGGTACAACGGTACAGGAACTCAGACTGTCTTGGGTACAGTGTCTGCGGCTGTGGCACGAGGGAGGGGGGGAGGGGGGAGGGGGGGGAGGGGTAAGAGGGGTAAGGGAGAGGGGGAGTAGGCGGTAAGGGGGTAAGGGAGAGGGGGAGGGGGGACGGTAAGGGGGTAAGGGAGAGGGGGAGGGGACGGTAAGGGGGTAAGGGGGCGGTAAGGGGGTAAGGGGGAGGGAGGGGAAGTAGGCGGTAAGGGGGGGTAAGGGGGAGGGAGGGGGAGTAGGCGGTAAGGGGGTAAGGGAGAGGGGAGTGGGCGGTAAGGGGGCGGTAAGGGGGAGGAAGGGGAAGGGAGGGGGCAGTAGGCGGTAGGGGGTAAGGGAGAGGGGGCGGTAATGGGGTAAGGGGGAGGGGGCGGTAAGGGAGAGAGGGAAGGGAGGGGGGGAGGGGGGGGTGTATTGCTAAGGTAGACTCGAATGTCAGTCAGTTCAGGTGTGGTTTAAGTCGATCATGCTTGCAGTTGGGTACGGAGGAAAATCCTTATAATTGAAAAAGAAAGAGGAAAAGAAGATGAAGAGAATGAGAGAGAAATAAAAAAATAAAAGAGAGAGAGAGAGAGAAAAGAGAAAGAAAAGAGAATGTGAAAGAGAGATAAAAAGAAAAAAAAAAGAGAGAGAGAAAGAGGGAGAAAAGAGAAAGAAAAGAGAGAGAGGAAGAAGGAGAAAAGAGAAATAAAAGAGAAAGTGAAAGAGAGAGAAAAAAGAGAAATAGAGAGAGAAAAAGAGAAAGACAGAGAGAAAAAAGAAAGAAAAGAGAAAGAAAAGAGAGAGAGATAAAGAGAGAAAAAAAAACAAAGATTTTTAACAATTTATCGATATACCTACCCATAAAGAATCTAGATATAAAATGGACCACATACCTTGTCAAATATGAATCTCAGATCAAGCAAGTCCTCTTCACGAGATGTAACACATACCACATACTTCTCATACCACATACTTTGTCACGTCCATGATAAAACCATATCCATGTACCATACACCTTATCGAGAGAATAATTATAATAAAACCGATCGCATTTACTAGAAATAGATAAATGAGATACCTTAAAAAAAAAAATAAAAAATAAATTATTTATTACCAAATGACTCGTATTGTACTTGGTAAGGGGGTTGCCAACGTATCAATTTCACGGTAAAAAGACATGAGGCGTGAGAAAAGTGAGCAGGGTACAGGTGGGTACAGGTGAGACAAGCTGGGAGGTATGTCATTACGCGAGCCAAAAAGAAATATAAAAAAAAAAAACAAGAAAAAAAAGAAAAAAAAAAAAAAGAGAAAAAGAATAAAAAAGAATAGTAATAAAAAAATCAACTTTCTAGCAGATCAATTTTCTTGTGTATATTTAGAGGCAATGTCAGTCGATATTTTATAGGTTGTGATATATCAGTGATGGTGATAATGATGATGATTGTAACGCTAATATTGATAGTTGCTAGGAATGAAAGTGAACTTTTTATTTTAATAGGATTCATATGAATACAATTTTTCACAATCACAACAACAGAACTAATGCATATAAATCCTATTAACAATAACAACAACGAAATAACAATAACAAAAAGTTACTAATAATTACACTAATGATAACACGAATAAGCAATATCTAAGCTATACAACGACAACAACAACAACAAAAAGAATCCCACCCGTGAAAACCAGTTATGCAGCAACAACAACAACAAAAAACAAAAAAACAACAACAAAAAACAACAACAACAATAACAAAAACAACAGCAACAACAAAACAACAAAAACAACAAAACAAAAACTAAAACAACAATAAAACAACAACAAAACAAAAACAAAACAACAACAACAAAACAACAACAGCAATCAAAACAAAAAACAACAACAAAAACAACAACAAAACAAACAAAAAGACTCCACCACAGCCTTCCCTCCCTTGTAATATTTACCTGGTATTTGGTACCCTCAAACCACCATGCCATAAGGGTTAAGATACCAGCTCGAGGCGTAAAAGAGTGGTGGAGAATCATTGGTGGAGAAGAATTGTTATTGATGGAGAAGCAATGCTATTTATTATATTCATTATGCTTCTCTGTTTCCTCTTTCTTTCTTTTGTTCTCTTCCTTTTCTTCTTCTTCCTCATCATCGCTTTCTTTTACTGACTTCTCTTCCTCCTCCTCTTCCTCCTCCTCCTCCTCCTCCTCCTCCTCCACCTACTTAATTTCCTGAAGGAGGAGAAGGTGGAAGGAGAATGATAATAATAATCATTATTATTAAGATGATGATAATGTTAATGTTAATAATTATTATAATGATGATAACGATAATAATGATAAAATACTTATAATGAAATGATAATAGTGATGATAATGAACTGATAATAATAATGATAATATTGACAGTAATAATAATGATAGTGATAATGATAATGATAACAATAAGAATCATAATGAAAATGATAGTAACAATAATAACACAACCGCCACCAACAAGAACATCAACAATAATGATAATAATAATAAAATCACCAACAAAATCAAGACAAAGGAGAAGGAGGAAAAAGGAGGAGGAGGAAGAGGTGGAGAAGGAAGAACCGAGCCACCCCACCACCACCACCCCAACCCCCAACCCCATTCTCAACCCCCCCACGCCCCAACCCCACGCTCCACCCCCCGCCCGCACAACCTCCCCCAAGCCCCAACCCCCCCGCCCCACACCCCCTCCCACCACTCTCAACCCCACGCTCCACCCCCCCCGCCCACAGCCCCACGCCCGCGCCCCGTCCCCAAGCTCCACCCCCCCCCCCCCCGCCCAACACACTCTCCCCCTTACTCTCAACCCCCCGTCCACAATCCCTCCCCCACGCCCCACCCCCCGCACACAACCCCACTCTCCACCCCCCCGCCCACAACCCCACGCCCACGCCCCCACGCCCCCTCCAAGAGTGAGTCGTTTGTCCTCCCACGCCCACCGCAGCGACCGC
>NC_091584.1:24092595-24117595 GCF_042767895.1 Penaeus vannamei
GACTTAGGATGACTTAGGTTAACTTGAAACTACGAAATCATGTGCCCACAATAACTTTTGTTCTTTGTAGTGAACTTTGAATGAATTTGGATGGCGTGGGAAAACTTAATTTGAATGAATTTGGATGGCGTGGGAAATTGATGATTTAGGATAAATTAGGATAACTTGGGATGACTTAAGATGACTTTGGATAACTTAGGAAAACTTGGGAGAACTTAGAACAACTCTGGACCAGTTCTTCTTAGGCGAACTTCAGAGAACTTAGAAAAAATGAACATAACAGGATGCCTTGGGATAACTTGAGATAATGTAGAATAACTTAAGATAACAAGAACATGGGGATACTCCTAGAAAAACTCTTGTTTTTTTTTTTTTTTTTTTTTTTTTTTAAGAAAGCTTTGAATGACTTGACTTCGGATGGCAAACAAACAAAAGAATACACAAATACACAAACACACACACACATTCACAAACACTTACAAATACACAAACACACAGACATACATTCACAAATGCACAAACACACACACACATTCACAAACACATACAAATACACAAACACACAGACATACATTCACAAATGCACAAACACACACACACATTCACAAACACACCCAAATACACAAACACAAACACACACATTCACAAACACACCCAAATACACAAACACAAACACATAAGGTAAGATGGCTTGAGATCACATTCACAAACACACCCAAATTATGACACAAACAACACATACACACATTCACAAACACACCCAAATACACAAACACACATACACACATTTCACAAACACACCCAAATACACACATACACACATTCACAAACACACATACACACATTCACAAACACACCCAAATACACAAACACACAGCTACACAAACATACACACAAAAACACAAACACACACATTCACAAACACACCCAAACACACAAACACACACATTCACAAACACACACAAAAACACACACACACAGCTACACAAACACACCCAAATACACAAACACACACACACACACTTTAGAATTCTAGAATGGTGGCTTCATATCAGAACAAAGTGCGTTGCATTTCACAGCGGTCGGAGTGTAACTTGAAACTTACTGAAGCTCATAATCACAGACTGAATTCTACGACAAATGATATTTTGTGCAATGGATATTAAATGTGACTTGGACCCTATCGTTGTTGTTTTTGTTTATTTTTCATATTGCAAGTGTTGTTAATTATTTATTTTTTATATTTTTATCTTAAACTTGTTGATTGTTTATTTTGGGTTTGTATTATTATTTTTTTGATTTACTGTTTTTTATTGTTTGTTTTCACTTGTTCTGTGTTCACTTCTTTTCCTCATTTTCTCTATTTTGTTATTTTGTAATTTTCTCTCTCCTTTTCTCTTTATTTCTTTTATTCTAATTTTCTCTCTATCTCCTCTCTTATTCTTATTCTATCCATCATTTCTTTTCATTCTCCACTATCCATCTCCCTTTTGTATCGTCTCTCTCTCTTTACCCTCTTTACCCTCATTCTTTTAATTCCTATTTCATTCTCCTCTCTCCATTCCCCTCTCGTCTTCCTCCTTCATTCTCTTTCTCTCTCTATTTCCCCTCTCTTATTCTCCCTCCTTTTCCATCTCCCTCTTTCATTTTCTCTCTTCCCCCTTACCCCTCTTTTATTCCCCTTTCTCCTCCATTTCCCTCTATTTTTCCATCCTCCTTCACTTCCCTCTTTCATTCTCTCTTGCTCTCTCTCCCTTTTCCCCTCTTTTATTCTCCTTCCTCCTCCACCCTCCCTCTTTCATTCTCTCTCTCTCTCTCTCTCTCTCTCTCTCTCACTCTCTCTCTCCTCTCTCTCTCTCTCTCTCTCTCTCACTCTCTCTCTCTCTCTCTCTCTCCATTCCCCCACTCTTATTCTCTCTTCCTCCTCCACCCTCTCTCATTATCTCTCTTTCTCCCCATTCCTCTCTTTTATTCTCCTTCCTCCTCCATTCCCCTCCTTCGTCCCAACCAATCTTCCCACACCACCGAAGGCGATGACAAGGTCCATTTAAGCGAAAATTCTTCTCTTCTTAAGATTTACACGCTCGCCTTCTCCTTTTCTTACATTTTTGGGGAGCTTTTCCTTTTTATTCTTTTTTTTATATTGTTCTTTTTTGGCTTTTTGGCTTTTTTTTTTCATTTTAATCTGAAACTTCTCCTGTTGCTGTGTCTTCATTATCGCAGCTTTACCTGGAAACATGATGTACGGTTTTGACTTTTTTTTGGGGGGGGTGGGGGGGTGGGGGTGGGGGGGGGGGAGGTTGAGGTGGTAGTGGGTTGCGTTTTTTTTTTTCTTATTCGTTTTCTAATTGGTTGGTTCTCACGTTCTTTCTCTCTCTCTCTCTCCCTCTCTCTCTGTTCTTCTCTTTCTTTCTTTCTCTTTCTCTCTCGCTGTCTTTCTCTCTCTCTCTCTCATTCTGTTTTGTGTTTCTTTCTTTCTCTTTCTCTCTCGCTGTCTTTCTCTCTCTCTCTCTCTTTGTCCATCTCTTTCTTCCTCTCTTTCTCTCTCTCTCTCTCTCTCTATTCCTCTCTTCTGGTTTTCATCCCCTCCCCTCCTCCTCCATTTTGCTTCCTCCAGTACTCCTAACCTTGTGTCTTTTATCTCCTCTTTACTTCCAAGTTGCTTCTTAAATTCTTATTATTATCATTATTCGTTTTCTTCAACTTCAGTATCATCATCATCGTCTTCTTCTTCTTCTTCTTCGCTCTCATCTTCTTTCTTCTTCCTCTTGCTCCTCCTCCTCCTTCTTCATCTTCATCATCATCGTCGTCGTCTTCTTCACCCTCATCATCTTCTTCTTCTCCTACCTCATCTTCTACATCTTCATCATCATCGTCTTCTTCTTCTTCTTCCTCCCCTTCCTCTTGCCCTCTCTTCTTCTCCTTCATCCTCATCTTCATCTTCATCTTCTTCCCTCCCCTCCTCTTTTCCTTCTTCTTTCTCCTCCTCCTCATCATCATCATCTTCTTCTTCTTCCTCCTCTTCCTCTTGCCCTCGCTTCTTTTCCTTCTTCTTCTTCTTCATCTTCATCTTCATCATCATCACCTTCTCTCCCCTCCTCCTCTTCTTCTCCTTCTTCCTCATCATCTTCATCATCATCTTCTTCCTCCCCTTCCTCTTGCCCTCTCTTCTTCTCCTTCTTCTTCATCTTCATCTTCATCACCATCATCATCTTCCCAGCCCCATCCTCCTCCTCTTCATCATCATCATCATCATCGTCTTCTTCTTCCTCCCCTTCCTCTTGCCCTCTCTTCTTCTCCTTCTTCTCCATCTTCATCTTCATCATCATCATCATCATCATCATCATCATCTTCCTCCTCCTCTCCTCCTCCTTCATCATCATCTTCTACATCTTCATCATCATCATCATCTTCTTCTTCTTCTTCCTCCCCTTCCTCTTGCCCTCTCTTCTTCTCCTCCTTCTCCATCTCCTTTCGCCTTCAAGAAAATTACGTGTCTTTGAGGTTGAAATGTATCGCCCATTCAGAGATTCTCCTTTTCATATTTCTTTCTCCTGTGTGTCTTTGAAGGCTCCGCTGGGCCGTGGGAGGTGGCTTCTGCATCCTCCTCTTGGATTTCTTGAGATTTTCTTGGTGTCTTTTTGATTTTTAGTTTATTTTTTTGGCTTTGTTGTATTTTAGCTTTTCTTTTTTTTTTTTTGGGGGGGTGATTTTTTTTTTTTTTTTTTTTTTTTTTTTTGTTCTGTTTGGTGTTTTTTTTCTTGTTGTTTTGTTTTTTGTTTTATTATGTTTTGTCTCTTCTTTGGTTTTGTTTTTTCATTATGATATATATTGTTTTCTTCTTCTTCTCTGTTATTCGTATGTCTCTTCGTCTGTTTGTTCGTTTTGTCTCCACCGCATATATATGTTTTCTTTTACTTTCTCTATTTTAATTTTTTATATTTTTATGCTTTTGTTATTTCATTTTCCCACAACCTCTATGACCTTCTACACCCCCCCCCCCCTCCCTGCTTCCATCCTCCCCCCCCTTCGTTTTCTCTCCCTTCCTTCTCTCTCTCTCCTCCTCCTCCTCTTCCTCCCTTTCTGTCTCTTCATCCCACGTTAATTTATGTTCTTATCTTTTCTCTTTCTCTTTCTTCCTCGACTTTTCCTTATCATCTCATTCTTTCCTCTTCTTCTCTCTCCCTTTTTCTTCCTTCCATCGCACTTTTTCTTCTTCTTTATTTTTTCTTCTCTTTCCTTCCCCTCCTTTAATTCTTTTTTTCACATCTCTCTTCTTCCTTTTTCCTCCTTCTTTCCCTCCTTTCGCACAACTCTTCCCCCCCCCCTCCCCCGTCCCTGTACCCCATCTTCTCACCCCCCCCCACCCTTCACCTACCTCCTCTTCTCACCTCCCCTTCCCCCTTCCCGTCTCTTCTCATCCTCCCCTCTCCCTTCCCCTCTCTTCTCCCACCCCTTCCCCTCTCTCCTCTCCTCCCATCCCCCTTTCTCCTCTCCTTCCACCTCCTCTCTCCTCTCCTTCCCCCTCCTCCTCCCAACCTCCTCTCCCTTCCTACCACCCCCCTCTCTCCTACCCCTCTCTCTCCTCCCAACCTCCTCTCCATTCCTACCACCCCCCTCTCTCCTACCCCCTCTCCCTCCCCACCCCCACCCCACCGCCCAGAATCTGACCTTAGAACCCAGCAAAAGTGGACCTGGATCGGCAAGACATAGGAATTGTGCAATGGTCATGATTCGAAGGGAGGAGGGGGGGAGGGGAGAGGGAAGGGGGGGATGGGGGGAGGAGGTGGGAAGGAGGCGGGGAGGGTTGAAGGGATGGGAAAGGGGTGGGTGGATGAGGAAGTGTAGGGTAGGGAAGAGGGTAGGGGTGGTTGGGAAGGAGGTAGGGGGTTGAGGGGGTGGGAAAGGGGGGTGGGGGGATAAGGAAGTGTAGGGTAGGGGTAAAGCGAGTGGTGGGTGGGGAGAGGGGGGGTGAAGGGAGGGGATTGGGCGGGGATGAGGAAGGATAGGGGAAGGATGGGTGGAGGGAAAGGGGTGTGGGATGAGGAGGGTTGGGAGGGAGAGGGAAAGGTGGTTGGGGAGGAGGTGGGGGGTAAGGGAAGGAGAAAGGGAGAGGAGAGGGTTGGAGGGTGAAGATGGGTGAGTGAGGGGGGAGGGGAGAGATGGGAGGGTAGAGGGAATGGGTATAAGGAGAAGGGGCAGGAAGGAAGGGAGGGGGAAGAGGGAGGGGGAGGAGAGGAAGTGAAGGGAAGGGGAGGGAAGGTAATGGAGGGGTAGGGAAGAGAGAAGAAATTAGGTAAGAACGAGAAAAAAGCGGACGTATTGAGGGTGGTTGTAGGGGTACAGAGGGGAAGGAAGGAGGGGTGGGGGCGGTGGGGAAGGTGGGGGAGGAGAGGGGAAGGGGGAGGGGAATAAGAGAGGATCACGAGCCTAAAATTAGAAATATAAGAAAGTCGAGTCCGATTTCCATGTGGATAAATCGTGATCTGAAATAATTCCGAAATTATTTTTGAAAAAGTTTTTTTTTTCTTTTTCTTTTTCTTTTTCGAAATTCCTTTTCTTTCTCTCCTTTTTTAATTAAATCTCTGTCGTTATTGTTTGTCTATTTGTACCATTATCACTTTTATTTCCATGCGTTCATTATAATTATTAAAAAAAACACTTCTATACTCACCATCCCTACTATAATTAATTAAAAAACACTTCTATACTCACCATCCCTACTATAATTATTTAAAAAACACTTCTATACTCACCATCCCTAATATAATTATTTAAAAAAACACTTCTATACTCACCATCCCTAATATAATTATTTAAAAAAAAACACTTCTATACTCACCATCCCTACTATAATTATTTAAAAAACACTTCTATACTCACCATCCCTACTATAATTATTAAAAAAAAAACACTTCTATACTCACCATCTCTACTAAATCTTTTTTTTTTTTTTTTTTTTTTTTTTTACGAAGCAGGTCACATATAATCCATTTTGTGAAAATATGTTAAGAGACAATTTAACATTCACATCACAACCTTCTACTATACATCACAATCAGCATTAGCATCGAGGCTTTTAAAGTTATTATTATCCCCCTAATCTACATAATCCTGGTCCTCCTTCTTATTAGATAATGATAGTGATTTTCAAAAGCAAAATACAGCACAATAATCCTTTGAAATATGTGCTTAATACTCTTGTAAGTTCGTGGACGATAATACAGGGTGATATATTCGTATTCGTGTCTCATTTGTTTGTTTGTTGTTGTTGGAATTGTGTTTTTAAGAAATGAAATAATTGGTTTGATGTTTGTTGTTGTTATATTTTTCATTTTTTTGAATTATTATTAATGAAAAAAAAATATTTATTGCTATGTTAATTTTTTTCTCGCTTGTTCATTTCTTTATTTTATTCATTCATTATTGAATTCTTCTTTCGTATTCATTTATATATTCCTTTCACTTTTTTCCTAATTTCTTCTTAATTCCTAATACATCAATTCCCGATTTTAAGAAAGTCAAAGTAACTCAAAAATACAATTAAAATGATAAATCTGAATAATAAAAAAGTATCTTAAAAATCTTTTAAAATTATTTTCACTCACGAAATTCCAGCTTAAATCTCCCCCAAAATAATGAATCCATAACACATGATATCCACAATTTCACAACATATTCCAACATTCCAACCAACAACACACATCAAATCTATGTTGTCATTTCTTACTCAAAACAGATACATAAGTGCCGTATAACACACACCAACATACACAACATGCACATCACACACATGGACAACATACACAACATACCGCACAACACACATATGCACAACATACACAACATGCACAACACACACAACATACCGCACAACATACACAACATACACAACACACACAACATACACAACATACACAACATACACACAACATACACAACATACACCAACATACCGCACAACATACACCAACATACACCATCTCCATCAAGGGATTTGTCACACTCCCCACAACCTCACGCAGATCCAAAAAACTTTATTAATTTAATCGTATTCTCGAGAGAAGTGCAATTAAGTGAAATTTGCAAGATAATTCTTTCCATTTTACACCGTGTCAAGGGAGCTACTTCGGCCACGCTTGTTATATAACTTTCAACATTCATAATCATTTATTACTCGAGGGGAGATTACTGGTCACGGAATTAAAAAAAAGAAAAGAAAAAAAAAAGTCTGGTTAACTTTGTCTGTTTTTTTTTTTTCGATTTTAATTTAGTTTTTGGTGTTTTTATTTGATTTGATTTTTTGTTTCGTTTGTATGTGTGTATATATATGTATATATATATATATATATATATATATATATATACATATATATACATATATATACATATATATATAATTTTTTAATTATTATTATTTTTTATTCATCTTTTTTTTTTTGGGGGGGGGGAAGGGGGTGTACGTGGTTTTGACTTTGACTTTGACTCTCTCCCTCTCTCTCTATCTCCTTCTCTCTCTCCATTCCTCTCTCTTTCCCCTCAACCCTTTTCTCCATTTCCCACTCCTCCCTTCCTTCATCCTCTCTCTCCCTCCTATTTCTCACTCTTTCCTCCACCCCCCCCCACCCCCACCCCATGTCTTTCTCCTCCTCTCCTCCTCTCCTCCTCTCTCTCTTTTATCCATCTCCTCCACCCAATCACTTTAAAAATAGCGATCTCCTTCACCCATACGTCTTCGAGGAGTTCCCACGAGCCAAGAATTAAAGAATTATATCTAATTTAACTCCTTTTTAAGACAAATCTCGCCACCTATCTTACGTAAGCCGGATTTAAAAAACTCGTGCAATGAGCGTAACGTGTCGCGAGGTGCAGCTCCACTCGATCCGGGTTACGAAGTAGAGAAAATTCTTGGTGTCCGTTTTCTTTCATGCTGGGGCGTCCCCGTTTTCTTTTTTTTATTCCGTTTTCTGTTGGTGTTTTTTATCTGATTTTTGTTTTTTGTTGTTGTTTTGTTGTTGTTATGTTTTGCTATTGATTTATTTGTAAATTAGGTTAATTTATTCATATGTTTATTCACTGGTTTATCTATTCATTTGATTAGTCATTATCTATCTACCTATGTCTCTTCATCTATCTACTTATCTATTTCTTTCTATCTATCTATTCAAACCGAAGAGCGAAGTGACTAACCTCAAGTCCGATAAATTTCAATAATCTCCATGTCTTTTTTTCTATTTTTCTCTTTTTTTTCTTTTTTTTTCTTTTCTTTTTTTTTTTTTTTTTTTTTTGGCGTGACGTACACCTCCTTTCTCTCACCTCTACGCCCCCGCCCCGTACACACGCACACGAGACCACGCAATACGCACATTCCTACGCACACGGACACACGTACACGCACACTTCCACCCCTTCACTCGAATGTACTTACATACACACATACATACATACATAGATACATACACTCCCACCATTTCCCACACCCTCCAACTCCCTCCCCTTCCCTCTCCCTCCCTCCCACTCCTTCCCCCTTCCCCCTTCCCTCCCCCTCCCCCTCCCCCCACACTCCCTTCCTTCCCCCCCACACTCCCTCCTCCCTCTCTCCCTCCTCCCCTTCCTTCTCCCCTCTCCCCTAACCCCCTCTCTCCCATAACCCCTCCACCCTCCACCCTTCCCACGCACACGCACACACACACACACACACACGCAGAGGAGAGCACCCACACCTAAGGCATAACTAATGTAATCTGAGCGTATAATAGCAATGCTTTATAAAACTTTTGAGCTTAACATCCCCGTCGCATTAGTCGTCCTTTTGTGCTCGAGGGGGGGGGGGGGAAGGGGAGGGGGAGGGGGGGGGAAGGAAGGGGGAAGGGAGGGGAGGGAGGAGGAAGGGAGGGGGAGGGGAAGGAGAAGGAATTAGTTCTTGGAATAATTCCGCAATGAATATATTATCGTCGTGTTTTTTTGTTTTTTTTTTTGGGGGGGGGGTGGAGGGGAAGTCTTTCTTTTTCTCCTCTCTCTCTCTCTCTCTCTTCTTTCTTTCTTTTTTTCTATCTTTCTCTTCTTCGTTTCTAATTTCTTCGTCTCTCATTCTCTGTCTCTCTCTCTCTCTCTCATTCTCTGTCTCTCTCTCCTCTCTCTCTCTCTCTCTCTCTCTCTCCTCTCTCTCTCTCTTCTTTCTCTTCCTTTTTTTTCGTTCCCAGTTTCTTCTTACTCTCTTTCTTATTTTGTGTTTCTCTCTTATTCTTTCTCTCTCTCTGTCTATATATCTATCTATCTATCCGTCTATCTGTCTATCTATCAGTCTATCAGTCTATCTATCTCTATCTCTCCCTATCGCTCCCCTCCTTCTCTCTCTCTCTCTCTCTCTCTCTCTCTCTCTCTCTCTCTCTCTCTCTCTCTCTCTCTCTCTCTCTCCCTCTCTCCCACCATTCCCTCCCCTCTCCCTCTCCCTCCCTCCCTCCCCCTCCCCCTCCCCTCTCCCTCCCTCCCTCTCTCCCTCTCTCTCTCTCTCCGCCCTCCCTCTCTCCCTCTCTTCTCCTCTTCTTTATGCACCTTAATTATCACTTACGGGTCACGCGGCGATTTTTAGTGAAAGGGATTTCGTCTCTAAGGTGATTTTGGGATTTAGTTTCGCGGTGAAAAGAAAGGAATGCCTGCACACTTCACGGGGAGAGGGGTGAGAGGGAGGGAAGGAGAGGGGTGAGAGGGGTGAGAGGGGGAGAGGGAAGGGGTGGGAGGGAGGGTGGGTAGAAGAAGGGGGGGAAGGAGGGAGGGAGATGGGAATGAAGGGGGGAGGGGGAAAGGGAGGGAGGAAGGTGAGGGGTGACAGAGAGAGAGGGAGGGTGGGAGGGAGAGGAGAGGGGTGAGAGGGAAAAGAAGATGAGGATGGGAGGGATGGAGGGAAGAGGTAGGGTTGGTAGAGGGGAGGGAAGGAAGGAGAGGGGTAAGAAGGAGGGAAGGAGGGAAGGAGAGGAGGAAAGGGGTGAGAGGGAGGGATGGTGGGAGGGAGAGGAGGAGAAAAGGGGGAGGGACACACACACACACGCGCGCGCGCGCACACGCCCAGGTACACACGAATATACATATATATATACATATATATATATATATATATACATATATATATATATATATATATATATATATATATATATATATATATAATATATATATACATATATATACATATACATATATATATCTATATATATATATATATATATATATATATATATATATATATATATATATATGTATATATATATATATATATATATATATATATATATATATATATATATATATATATATATATATATATATACGAATCCAATTTATATAAGGCCAGCTTCCACTCACCTGAATGAAACCATCAAAACTCCCACACAAATAAATAAAGATATTTACAAGCAGAGGTCAAAGGTCACAGCGAAGAAGGGAGAACCAGGATAATGAAGAGAGAAAGACACACGTGGGGGGGCGGGAGGGAGGGAGGGGGGAGAGGGGAGGATTAAGCAAATTGCACAAAAAGAAGATAATGAGAATTAAAAAGAAAGAGAGAGAGAGAGAGAGAGAAAAGGTCAGAAGGTGATTTGACCTCCCAGCGCCGTTAAAGGTTTAAGATTCCAGATTCCATTTTCCCTTTGCCAATTTTTTTTTTCTCCTCTTTCTCCTCCTCCTGCTTTTCCTCCTCCTCCTCCTCCTCCACGTACTCGTACTCCTTCTTTTATCCCTCTTTTTCCTCGTTCACCTTCTCTTCCTCCTCCTCTTCCCCCTTATCCTTATCCTCCTCCTCCTTCTCCTTCTTGTCTTCGTCTTTTTCCTCCTCCTCCTCTTTTTCTTCCTCCTCCTCCTACTCCTTCTTGTCTTCGTCTTTTTCCTCTTCCTCCCCCTTCTCCTTCTCCTCCTCCTTCCTTTCGTCCTCCTCCTCCTCCTCCTCCTCCTCCTCCTCCTCCCCCTCCTCCTCCCCCCTTGTCCTCCTCCTCCTCCCTCTCCTCGTCCTCTCCTCCCTCCTCCTCCTCCTTCTTCTTCTCCTCCTCCTCCTTCCCATCCTCCTCCTCCTCATCATCATCATCCCCCTTGTCCTCCTCCTCCTCCCTTCTTGACTTCGTCTTTCTCCTCCTCCCTCCGCTTTCTCCTCTCTCCTCCTCTTCCTCTCCCTCCTCCTCCTCCTACTTCTTGACTTCGTCTTTCTCCTCCTCCTCCTCCTCCGCTCCCTCCCCCTCCCCCCCCCTCCCCCCTCAAAAAGCGACCATAAAATACAAACCATTAACCTCCGAACCCCTCCCCCCCCCCACCCCACCCCCACCCCCACCGCCACCCCCACCCCCTCCCCCCTTTTTTTTCAATTCTTCCTTCTAATCTTTTAGTTCCTTCACCAACCCATTAAAAAATAGATAATTACAATAAACACGATATTATATTTTTATCTCTCTCTCTCTTTCCTCCCTCAGAATAACCAGAAAACTATTTTAAGAATCATCATTATATGTTCTTAATAGGCTCTTACAGTAACCTTCCATAACGTAATAAAAAAAAACAATGATTATAAAAAATCCTCACTATAAAAAATCCTCCTCAAAATAACAATAATACTTTTTAAAAATGAAAAACGAGGATAATAATTCATTTTCTTAGAATGATAATTAATAATTAATAATAACATGTATACTATAACATGATATAATAAGGAAATATAATTATTTTTCAAAAATTCACCTAAAACAATAATGATTTTTTTTTTAATGAAAAAAATACATTTTCTTAAAATGATAATAATAATACTTAATAATAACATCTATACCATAACATGATACAATAATAAAATATAATAATAACACTCAAAAATAATATTTAACACGAAAAAAGGGGATAATAATATATCTTTAAAATAATAACAATAACACTTAATAATAACATCTATCCTATAACATGATACAATAATAAGATATAATAACAACATTAAAAAATAATATTTAACACGAAAAAAGGGATAATAATATATCTCTAAAATAATAGTAACAACACTCAATAATAACCTCTATAACATAACATGATACAATAACAAAATACAATAACAACATCAAAATATAACAACAACAACAAGGAACAGGCAGCCACGTTCTCCCAAGATGAACATCAAAAGCGATTGTTTTTGATAAATCTGATAAAGTTTTGATAAAGTGCGATACTGAAGGAGATAAGATCTGAGTGCGGGGTCTTCTGTCAGTCTGGATTTATCTATCTATTTATCTATCTCTCTTGTATCTCTCTGTCTGTCTGCCTTAAATGATGTGTACGTTCATGTATACACGCGCGCGCGCGCACACACACACACACATACACACACACACACACACACACACACACACACACACACACACACACACACACACACACACACACACACACACACACACACACACACACACATACACACACACATACACACACACATACACACACACATACACACACACATACATATATATATATATATATATATATATATATATATATATATAGAGAGAGAGAGAGAGAGAGAGATGAGAGAGAGAGAGAGAGAGAGAGAGAGAGAGAGAGAGAGAGAGAGAGAGAGAGAGAGAGAGAGAGAGAGAGAGAGAGAGAGAGAGAGAGAGAGAGAGAGACAGACAGACAGACAAACAGACAGAGAGGGAGAGAAAGAGGAAGAGGATGGGGAGAAATAAATTAAAGATGGAGGAGAAACAGAGGAAGGGAAAAGAAGCAGGAGAACGGAAGAAAAGGAAGAGAGGGAGGAAGAAGTAAAATAAAATACGAAACGAAAAAAAAACGAGAAAAAGAGAAGAAGAAGAATAGAAGAAAAAAGAAGAAAACCGTAAAGAAGAAGAATCGAAAACAAAGAAGAAGAAAAGAAAACAAAGAAAACAAAACAACGAAAAAGAAGAATGTAAGAAATAGAATAAGGACACAAGAAAAGCAAGAAAAAACAACAACAAAACAATGAACAAGAAGAATATAGGAGACAAAAGGAGAACACAAGTAGAACAAGAAAAAACAAAAAACAACAACAGCAACAGAACAACGAAAAAGAAGAATATAAGAAACAAAAAGAAGTACAAAAGAAGAACACAAGAAAAAACAAAACAAAACAAAAAACAAAAGAACCCCTTTCCCTCCCCCCCTCCCCCCCATCCAAAAAAAAAAAAAAATTAGCATCAGAGAGAAGGTGCGAGCAGAGACCATCTCCCCTACCCCTCCCCCTCCCCCCACCCCTACTCCCCCCTCATCTCCCCCCTCCTCCGCCACCACCCCCACCACCCTCTCACTCCTCCCTCACCCCATCCCCCACCTCCATCCCCCCCTCTCTCCTCTCCTCCCCCACCCCAACCCCACCCCACCCCCCCACCCTCACCCCCCTTCTCCGCCCGCCATTCACGAGTAACTGGATTAGGCTCTGCCGTTGCAGAATCCTCGATGGGCGGCGCTGGTCGACTGCCAATCAGATCCGGGCCGGGATGCTCTTATCTCCCATAGCCGAGGTGACGGGAGAGGAGAACCCGTGACAGATATCTTAAGTCGGGTCGGGATGCAGATAACTGATAGAGAAATATTAGGTGTTGGGGAGAGATAAGATCTGAGAAATGGAGAGGGGCGGGGAGGGGAGGGGGTGGGTGGGGATGGGGAGGGAGAAGGGTGAGGAGGGTAGGGATGGGGAGGGTGGGATGGGTAGGGATGGGGGGAGAGGGAAGGGTAGGGTAAGAGATGGGGAGGGTGGGAGGTTAGGGGGGAAGGATGGTGGGGGAGGGTAGGGTAAAGGATGGGGGAGGGATGAGAAGGGTGTGTGGGAAGGGTAGTGGGGGGAGGGAGAGGGATGAGGAGGGTTGGAGGATAGGGGAAGGGAGAGTGGGGTGAGGAGGGTAGGGAGAGGGAAAGGTAGAGGGAGGGATGAGGAGGGTGGGAGGGTGGTGAGGGTGTGATGAAATGGGTGGGGGTGAGGGAGGGAGGGGGGGGGGGAGAGAAAGGGAGCGGTAGCGGAGAGGAGGGAGAAGGGAATAAGATGGTGGGGGCAGGAATGAGGGAGAGAAAGAGAATGGGGGGGAGGCAATGGCTCATCCGTGTCTGTATGTATGTACACACACACACACACACACACTCACACAAACACACACAAATAAACAAACACACACACACACACACAACCAAACAACCAGACGAACGTATAAACAGGTACATAAGCTTCCCCCCCCCCCCCCCCGCACAGACACACACCCTCCAACGCACACACACACAAACGCACACACGATTTATACACGTGTCAGTGTTCGCGTGTGTGCGTCCCTGCCTCGGTACCTCCAGTGTGACTGTTTCTCTCACACATTGGTTACTCCTAAGACGCCAAGACTCAATAAATGTGATAGGCAAGTCCAAGCAACAAGGAGCCTTACATCACCTGCAATTACGCACCAAATTCCCCTGCTGTCGCGAAAGAAAACGGGGTACATTTCTTAGTCCGCGATTTCCACGCTGTTCAAGGGGGGGACTACACTGTAATTGAAAAGCATGAAGAAACCCGGAGCTGACCCCTTGTCTGCTGGAGCTGGTCGAGAGGGACTGTTAGGGTCGCCCTTCTTTGCGCTCTGCCTTTTGTATTCCCTTTTCTGTCTCTCTCTCTCTCTCTCTTTTTCGTTTTTTTTTTTTTTTTTTTTTATGGCGTTGTCTTTCTGTTATTGGGATTGTATATATATATATATATATATATATATATATATATATATATATATATTATAAGGTATTTTGTGTTTGTTTTTATATGGTCACTCTTCTTTTCTCTATTTCTTTTGTATTCCCTTTTCTGTCTCTCTCTCTCTCTCTTTTCGTTTTTTTTATATATTGGCGTTGTCTTTGTGTTATTGGGATTGTATATTTATTTTTATAGGGTATTTTGTGTGTTTTTGTATATGGTCACCCTTCTTTTCTCTCTTCCTTTTGTATTCCCTTTCTGTCTCTCTTTTTTTTCGTCTTTTTTCTATATGGCGTTGTCTTTGTGTTATTGGGATTGTATATTTATTTTTTTTATAAGGTATTTTGTGTTTATTTGTTTATGGTCACCCTTCTTTTCGCTCTTCCTTTTGTATTCCCTTTTCTGTCTCTTTTTTTTCGTTTTTTCTATATTGGCGTTGTCTTTGTGTTATTGGGATTGTATATTTATTTTGTATTCCCTTTTCTGTCTCTCTCTCTCTCTCTCTTTTTCGTTTTTTTTCCTATATGTTGCCGTTGTCTTTGTGTTATTGGGATTGTATATTTATTTTTATATAAGGTATTTTGTTTTGTTTGTTTATGGTTACTCTCTTTTCTCTATTTCTTTTGTATTCCCTTTTCTGTCTCTCTATCTCTCTTTTTTTCGTTTTTTTTATATATTGGCGTTGTCTTTGTGTTATTGGGATTGTATATTCATTTTTTATAAGGTATTTTGTGTTTGTTTGTATATGGTCACCCTTCTTTTCTCTCTTCCTTTTGTATTCCCTTTTCTGTCATTCTCTCTCTCTCTCTCTCTTTCGTTTTTTTTCTATATATTGGCGTTGTCTTTGTGTTATTGGGATTGTATATTTATTTTTTATAAGGTATTTTGTGTTTGTTTGTATATGGTCACCATTCTTTTTCTCTCTATCTTTTGTATTCCCTTTTCTGTCTCTTTTTTCGTTTTTTTTTTTTTTTTTTTATTGGCTATATTTTTTTATATATTTCTCTCTCTCTCTCTCTCTCTTTTTCGTTTTTTTCTATGTTGGCGTTGTCTTTGTGTTATTGGGATTGTATATTTATTTTTTATAAGGTATTTTGTGTTTGTTTGTATATGGTCAGCCTTCTTTTATCTCTATCCTATGTATTCCCTTTCTGTCTCTCTCTCTTTTTTCACTTTTTTCTATATTGGCGTTGTCTTTGTGTTATTGGGATTGTATATTCATTTTTTATAAGGTATTTTGTGTTTGTTTGTTTATGGTTACTCTCTTTTCTCTCTACCTTTTGTATTCCCTTTCTGTCTCTCTCTCTCTATTTTCGTTTTTTTCTATATGTTGGCGTTGTCTTTGTGTTATTGGGATTGAATATTTATTTTTTTATAAGGTATTTTGTGTTGTTTGTTTATGGTTACTCTCTTTTCTCTCTATCCTATGTATTCCCTTTCTGTCTCTCTCTCTCTCTCTCTCTCTCTCTCTCTCTCTTTTTTCGTTTTTTTCTATATGTTGGCGTTGTCTTTGTGTTATTGGGATTGTATATTTATTTTTTTATAAGGTATTTTGTGTTTGTTTGTATATGGTTACCCTTCTTTTCTCTCTATCTTTTGTATTCCCTTTCTGTCTCTTTTTTCGTTTTTTTTCTATATTGGCGTTGTCTTTCTTTGTTTTATTGTGATTGTATATTTTTTTTCTAAAGTATTTTGTGTTTGTTTGTATATGGTCAACCTCTTTTTTTCTCTACCTTTTGTATTCCCTTTCTGTCTCCCTTTTTTCGTTTTTTTCTATATTAGCGCTGTCTTTGTTTGTGTCATTGTGATTGTATATTTAATAGATCGTTTTTATAATGTATTTTGTGTTGTTTATTTGTATCTGGTTCTGGCTTTATTTATTCATATCGCGTAACATAAATGGAGAACTTTGATTCTGTCTTGTTTTGTTTATCATCGTTGTTAGGAAACTCTTGCTTTCATATTTGTGCAATAACACACACACACACACACACACACGCATACAATCACACACAGACACACACACACGCACACTCACAATCGCACACAATCACACAGACACATACACACACACACGCACACGCACACACAATCACACACACACACACACAAGCACACAGACACACACATTCACACAGACACACACAATCATACACACACATATACACACACACACACATACACACACACAATCACACAGACACGCACACAATCACACAGACACACATAATCACACAGACACACACACAGTCACACACATACACACACAATCACACAGACACACATTCACACAGACACACACACACAGACACACTCACAATCACACAGACACACACACACACATAATATATACATACGTGTATACGCATATATCTATAGATTTATATATCTGAAAAAAAAACACCCACAATAAAAATAACTTTATTTCCTTTTTCTCGAATCTTCAGTCAAAGTCCTTGCGTGTTTTGTCTCTCTAATTGGACACTCCAAACATAGCTGTACCAATTCTAGGGGTCAGAGATTAATTGCTTTTCGTAAGGTATTATTTCATCGTGTAATCCTTTGGGTGAAATTGGTTTATATCTGTCTTATTATCCGGACTGAAGATAATTTTTTTTCATTTATTTCTTCAAAGATACGATTTTGTTTTCTTTTTCTTTTATTTCTTTCATTTTTTTCATAAAAGATTATTAGTGTTATTGTTTTTTTTGTTTTGTTTTTTTCTGTCTGTGTTGTTCCATTGCATAAGATGTTAAATGTGGTCTTGCAATATTACTTCGTTGCGATGTCAAGCGGAATAATAAATGCATGCATGTAAGCACACGCAGGAATTCTCTTTAAATGTATCTTTCTTTCTTTATTCTTTTCTTTCTCTGTCACTCTTCGTCTGTCTATCTATCTAATTGTCTCTCTTTCTCCTCTGTCTGTCTGTCTGTCTATCTGTCTGTCTGTCTCTCTTTCTCCTCTGTCTGTCTCTCTATCTGTCTGTCTGTCTGTCTGTCTCTCTTTCTCCTCTGTCTGTCTGTCTATCTGTCTGTCTGTCTATCTGTCTGTCTGTCTGTCTCTCTTTCCCCTCTGTCTGTCTGTCTCTCTTTCTCCTCTCTCTGTCTGTCTGTCTTCTTGTCTGTGTTTCTCATTCTTTCTCTATCTGTTTGTGTTTCTAATTCTCTCTAATTCTCTTAGACTTTAGTGTCATGATAAATTTCTGTTAATATCCCCATCAGCATTATCTTATATGGCTGGAATCATCATTGTTTTATTATCATTACTGATGCGATTATTTGTTATCATCATTCATGGGTTTTTTATTATTATCATTCTCACTCTATTCATCATACCGTAAATATACTGTTGTGTTCGTTATTATTATTACTAATTATCTCTTCACTTTGATGTCAGGGACGAAATCAGCTGTTCTTATGAATTCGTTAGAAATATCAGTCCCTTCGTTTAGTTATATTTTCTTTTCTTTTTTTCTCGTCTACGCTGTATATCTGTTATCTATCTCTTTATCTCTATCTATCTATCTATCTCTATCTATTTAACTATCTATCTATCTATCTATCGATCTATCTATATTTATCTCTATTCTTCTATCTATATGTCTGTCTGTAAGTATGTCTGCATGTCTGTAGGTCTGTCTGTCTGTCTGTCTGTCTGTCTGTCTGTCTGTCTGTCTGTCTGTCTGTCTGTCTGTCTGTCTCTGTCTGTCTGTCTCTCTCTCTCTCTCTCTCTCTCTCTCTCTCTCTCTCTCTCTCTCTCTCTCTTTCTCTCTCTCTCTCTTTCTCTCTCTCTCTTTCTCTCTCTCCCTCTCTCTCTCTCCCTCCCTCCCTCCCTCCTCCCTCCCTCCCTCCCTCCTTCCGTCTCCGTCTCTCTCTCTCTCTCTCTCTCTCTCTCTCTCTCTCTCTCTCTCTCTCTCTCTCTCTCTCTCTCTCTCTCTCTCTCTCTCCCCCTCCCTCCCTCCCTCCCTCCCTCTCCCTGTCTCCTTTCTCTCCTGAATTCCTTTCACTATATTCTAGGATTCTTCTTTGACCCCCACCCCACTCTCTACCCCTCCCTCTGGCCCCATATCCTTCCCCTCTCTGGTAGGATACCCATCCCTATACCCTCCTCCATCCCTCACTCATCCTTCCTCATCCATCCTTTCCCCTCGCCTCTTCTTTCCTAATGAGGACTTCCTGCCGACCCTCCTATCCTTGTATGTCCCCCCCTAGCAAGTCCCTCCCCCCCTCCTCCCACAACATCCTCATCCTCACTCCCCCCCCATCCTGTAGGTCCACCCACCAACCCCCATCAAGTTCCTAATACCCCCCCCCTACCTCCTCACCCCCCAGCAAATCCCCCCCTTTCCCCTCGTCTCAAGTACCACCCCACCCCACCTCCATGCAAGTCTCCCCTCACCCCCTCTTAGGTCCCCCCCCCCGAAACAAGTCCCCTGCCTCCCCCTCCCCTCCCCCTCACTTCTTCTTACGGATCTCCACACCCGCAAAGGGAAGCACTAAGAAGATTTAGGAGATTTCAATAAAGATTCCTTCTTTTCATACTTCTTCTCTCTCTCTCTCTCTCTCTCTCTCTCTCTCTCTCTCTCTCTCTATCTATCTATCTATCTATCTATCTATCTATCTATCTATCTCTCTCGTTCTCTCTCTCTCTCTCTTCTATCTCTCCTTCTCTCCCTTTCTTCGCCACCTTCTCTCTCTCCCTCTCTCTCTCTCTCTCTCTCTCTCTCTCTCTCTCTCTCTCTCTCTCTCTCTCTCTCTCTCTCTCTCTCTCTCTCTCTCTCTCTCTCTCTCTCTCTATCTATCTGTCGTTCTCTCGCCTTATTCTTTTGTTACGCTATTTTCTATTTGCTTTTAATTCTTTCTTTCATTCTTCTCTTCATTTTCTTTTTTTCTCTTCTATGCATTGTTCGTGATTTGAGTATTTAGGAAGGGGAAGGGGGGAAGGAAGGGGGATGGGTTGGGGGAAGGAAGGGAGGAGGGGTTAACAAAAAGATAAAAAAAGATAGAAGAAGAAGAAGAAGAAAAAAGAGCTGATTGTTTGCCCTATAAAGCTGTGCGACTGTTTATACTCTCTCTCTCTCTCTCTCTCTCTCTCTCTCTCTCTCTCTCTCTCTCTCTCTCTCTCTCTCTCTCTCCCTCTCTCTCTCTCTCTCTCTTATTATTTCACTTTCTTCTTTCTCTGTTTCTATAATCTTTCTTTGTCTTTCTTTTTCCCTTTCTTGGTCTGTCTTCATTTCTCGCTTTCTCTCTCTCTCTTCCTTTTAATAATATGTTTACTAATGTCATGATTATAATCATTATACTCTCTCTCTCTCTCTCTCTCTCTCTCTCTCTCTCTCTCTCTCTCTCTCTCTCTCTCTCTCTCTCTCTCTCTCTCTCTCTCTCTCTCTCTCTCTCTCTGAGACAGACACACTCACACACAGACACAAACACACACAGAGATATACAAAAACAGACACAAACACAGACATAGTCAGAAAGGAAAAGAAAAGAGAGAAAGAAAAAAACGAGAAACAGAAACACGCATTTCTCCCGATCCATCTCCCGGACTGAATGGCGTTCGCGTAAGACTGCCACGTCATGAATCCAGAATGCGCATTCACTCGTCTCCCTTTCCCGCCCGCCGTGTCCCGTTCGTGTAAGATTCTAGATTTCGTTCCTTTGATATTTCTTTTCTTTTTTATTATTATTATCATTATTATTATAATTTTAAGTTATTTTCTGTTTTTTTTTCTGATTTGCATTTTTTTCTTCTCATCTTTTTTCTTTCGTCTTTTTCTCTTAATTTCGTTTTTTGTGTCTCTTTTTTTCTGGTTTATTTGTTTCTTTTTTCTCATCTTCTTCTCCCCTTCTCTCCTTTCTTCAATTTTCTTATTCCCTTTTCCGTTTTATTTTTTCTTTCCTTTTATTTTCCTTCCAATTTTCCTTTCCCACTCCCTCTGTCCATCCCTTCTCTTATAACTTTTCCTCCTCCCTCTCTACCCCCCTCCCTCCCTTCCTATCCCTTTCCAACCCCTCCTTCCCTCCCCCGCCTCTTCCTCCCCCGCCCCTCATCCCCCAAACAAGGCAATACCCCCACCTTTCTTCCTTTCCCCTTCCCCTCACCACACTCCTCCTCCCCCCTCCCCTCACCCCCTGCTCCCTTCCTACCCCCTCACCCCCCCATCCTCCCTTCCCTCCCCCTCACCCCCTCCCTACCTTGCCCCCTCCTCCCTTCCCTCCCTTCCTACCCCCTCACCCCCCATCACACCCTCACCCCTTCACCCCTCCACCCTTCACCCCCCTCCCCAACCTCCCTTCCCCTCACTCCTCACCCCTCATCCTCCCTTCCCCAACAAGGCAACCCCCATTCACAGCCGTTTTTACCCCATCCGACCCCACCGAATCTCTCCCTTCGGCGTGTTCGCATAATGGAAATTTGTCTCGGCTGGAAGGGCCCTGTGACAGCCGTAAGCCGAGTGGGGGGGGGGGGGGTTAGCGGCCGGTTGGTTGTACCTTCATCGATGTTGGGAGGGAGGGAGGGGGTGAGGGGGGGATGGGGATGGAGGGAAGGAGGGGGAGGGAGGAAGGAGAGTGGGAGAGGGAATGGGATAGGGGAAGGGGAGGAGGGTAGGGGAGGGGAGGAAGGAGGAAGGGAAGGAAGGGAGGGGAGGGGAGGGAGGAGTAGGGTTAAGGAAGGGGAAAGGAAAGAGGTTAGGAAGAAAGGGGAAAGAAGACGTGAAGGAGGGAAGCAGCAAAGGGGGTAGGGATAAAAGGAATGGAAGGGTTAGGAGAAAGGGGAAGGGAAGTCAAGAAGGGAAGGGGGAAGGAGACATCAAGGAGGGAAGGAAGAAAGAGTGAAGTATGAGGGAAGGGGAAAGGGGACGTCAAGAAGGGAGCGGATAATGGAAGATGGAAAGGAACGGGAAGAGAAAGGAGGAAGAGGAAGGAAAGGGAAAGATGAATTAAGGAAGAGAGAAAGAAAGAGAAATGGAGGAGGAAAGAAGGTAAAGAAAGAGGGATAGGAAAAAAGATAGGAAGCAAGAATAGGAAGAAGGAGAAGAAAAGGGGAGGAGGAAGCGAAAGGAGAAGAAGAGGAGATAAAGGGAGGAAAGAAAGACAGGGAAGAAATGAAATAGGAAACAGAGATAGAGGAAAGGAAAGGGGATAGGAGAAGGTGAAGGATAGAGGAATAAAAGGGAAAGAGAAGAGAAAATAGAGGAAAAGATCGCATTCCGGGGGTTAAAGGAGAGAAAAAAGGGTTGAATTATGGGTTAAGAACAAGGAACTAAAGAGAAGGACAATAATTTGAATGATAGAATGCGATAAAAAAAAGAATAATAAATAGTAATTATAGTAGTAATAATAACAACAATAATAATAATAAAAACAATAATGATAAAGGAGAGAAGGGAAAAGGGAGAAGCGATGGTAAGGGGGAGGGGGGAAGGGGGGATTAGAAGGGGGTAGTCGATCTGTCCAGGTCACGGGTCAAAGGTCAAACAGGCTCTTGCATGAGTAGGATCTAAGTTTCTGTAATACGGAGATGGACGCTAGTTTCTGCACAAGGGGGGGTAGGGGGTGTCACAGAGAGAGGGATCGGGGGGGAGGGGGGGAGGTAGTCACAGGGGTGGGGGGTGGGGTGAGGGGATGAGGGCGTGGGGGAGGTGTCACAGGAAAAGGGTAGGTGGTGGGGGGGGGGGTCTAGGAGAGGGATGGAGGACAGACGTGTCACAGGAGAGGCATGAGGGGTGGGGGTGGGGGGAGGGTGTCACAGGAGAGGTATGGGGGGGGGAGGGGTTGGGGGGTGCCACGTGACCTGGTGTGGGTGACATGAAGTGATAATGTCACGAAGGGTAAGTGAAAGAGGGATAATCTAAGAATATATACGCGGATGCAAATTGGGAAACAGAGATAGAGACAAAGATATACTGAGAGAGAGAGAGAGAGAGAGAGAGAGAAGAGAGAGAAGAAGAGAGAAGAGAGAAGAGAAGAGAGAAGAAGAAGAAGAAGAAGAAGAAGAAGAAGAAGAAGAAGAAGAAGAAGAAGAAGAAGAAGCGAGAAAGAGAGAGAGAGAGAGAGAGAGAGAGAGAGAGAGAGAGAGAGAGAGAGAGAGAGAGAGAGAGAGAGAGAGAGAATAAAGATATGTTATAGGTTATTTGACTATTTGTCTACAAATCTATCAAACTATCTACCTTTGTATGTCATTTATTTCTCCATTCCTCCCTTCCCTCTCTTTTTATTCCATCTGTCTTTCTCCTCTTTCGTTCTTTCCTCCTTTCCCATTTCATTCATCTATTGAGCTTGCCTTCAGATCAAAATATCCAACTGCCATCTTTGACCTTTGACCTCTCCTCACGCTTCTCCTATCACCCTTCCTCCCCCCCCCCTTTCACAAATCACCTCCTTTTTCTCTCCCTCTCTCCTCTTCCTATCTCTCCCCCTCCGGCTTCCCCTCCCCTCCTCATTCTCCTTCTCCCTCTTCCCTCCTCCTCTTCTCCCTCCTCTTCTCCCCTCCTTCTCCCTCTTCCCTCTCCTCCTCTCTTTCCCCCTATTCTTTCTCTCTCTCCCCCCTCTTCCTTTCTCTCTTCCCCTTCCTCCTCCTTCTTCCCTCCTCTCTCTTCCTCCTCCTCCTCCTTCCCTTATCCTCTTCTTCTCTTCCTTTTCCTCCTCTTCCCTCACTTATTCACCTCCTTCCTCCTCCCTTCTCTTCTCTTACTCCTTTCCTTTGCCCACCCCTTCTCCCTTATCTCCCTGATCCATCCTTCTCCCTCCTTACCCACCTCCCCTCCTCTCTTCTCTATCTCCCTTACCCATCTTCTTCCCTCCCCTAGCCTCCCTCCTTCTCTTCTCCCTCCCTTCTTCTCTTCCCTCAGATACATCCCTCCCCCACTTCTATAGCATACCTATTCACCCCCTGCTCCTCTTCCCCTACTCATATCTCCCTCACCCATCCTCCACCCTCCCTTCTTTTCTTCCCTCCTTAACCCCCTCCTCCCCCTCCTTCACCTACCTCCTCTCTCCTCTATCCCCTCCTCCCTCTCTCCCCTCCTCCCCTCCTCCTTCCCTCCCTCCCCCCTCCTCCCCCTCCTTCACCTACCTCCTCCCCTCCTTCACCTACCTCCTCCCTCCCTCCCCCCACCTCCCCTCCCCTATCCTCCTCCTTTCCTCCCTTCCACATCCTCCCTTCCATCCTCCCACCTCCTCCTATCCTCCCTCCATCCCCCACCTCCTTCCCTCCACCTTCCCTTTCTCCCTCCCCTTCCCCACTCTCCTCCTCTCCCCTTCCCTCCTCCCCCTCCTCCCTCCCTCTATAGCAACCCCTTCCACCCCCTGCTTCCCTCCTGTCGTTCCCCACTCAGCAGGCAGATCGCTGCAGAGATAGATCCGTCATGAGAGGGGATTATTCAAAGGGGAGAGGAGCGGAGGGTTAATAGGGGAGGGGAGGGGGAGGGGAGGGTAAGGGAATGGGAAGGGAGGGGAGGGGAGGGGAGGGGTAGGGAGGGGAGGGTTAATAGGGAGGGGGGGAGGGGAAGGGAGGGGCGGGAGGAAGGTATGGAAGGTATGGAAGGAGAGGAGGGAGGGAGAAGGAGAAGGGAGGTGTGAAAGGGAGGGGAGGGGAGGGAAAGGAAGGGAAGGCATAGAGGGGTTGAGTATGGATGGGAGGAGTGTGAAAGGGTGGGGAAGGAGGGAAGGGGAAGAGAGGAGGTGTGAAAGGGATGAGAAGGGGAAGGGGAAGGGAGGAAGTGTGAAAGGGATGGGAGGGGAAGTTAGCGGAAGGGAAGACAAGAGATGTGAAAGGGAGGGAGGAGAGAGGAGGGACGGTAGAGGATAAGAATGGTGGTGGATTTGGAGGAGGAAGGGGAGAGGGAATGAATGGAAGGGAGAAAGGAGAGGGGCGAGAGGAAGGGAGGAGAGAGGGAAAAGGGATAGAGAAGGGAAGTAGAGAGATAGGCCTAAGGAAGAGTCCGCGATCAGGGGTGAAGGGAGAGAGGGGAGGAGAGAGGAGAGAGAGGAGAAGGGAGGAGAGAGGGAGGGAGAAGAGAGGAAGGAGGAGAGGGGAGGGTAAGAAGGGAGAGGGAGAGAGGGGATGGGAGAAGAGAAAGGGAAGAGGTGGGGAGAGAAGAGAGAAGGGAGAGGAGAGAGAGAGAGGAAGGGAGAGGTGAGAGAGGGAAGAGGTGAGGAGAAGAGATAGGGAAGAGGTGAGGAGAGAAGAGAGAGGATAGAGAAGAGAGAAGGGAGAGGGGAGAGGAGAGAAGAGAGAAGGAAGAGATGAGGAGAGAAGGGAGAGGGG
>NC_091584.1:24122595-24132595 GCF_042767895.1 Penaeus vannamei
GAGAGAGAGAGAGAGAGAGAGAGAGAAGAGAGAGAGAGAAGGAGAGGAGAGAGAGAGAGAGAGAGAGAGAGGGGGGGGAGGAAAGAGAGAGAAAGAGAGAGAGAGAGAGAGAGAGAGAGAGAGAGAGAGAGAGAGAGAGAGAGAGAGAGAGAGAGAGAGAAAGTAAGAGAGAAAGAGAGAGAGAGAATACCAATAACGATGATAATAACTACGGAAACAACACTAATAACAATAATAATGATGATAATAACAGTAAGTAAGATGAATAACCCGATAAAAGAAGGAAAATAGATAAATCTCCCAAGAATGAATGGAGAAAAGAAGACAGGAACATAATCACAAAATTCCCAACTCAAGGTAAACAATTTTTTTTTGTTTTTGCCTTTTTTTTTAAACAGGTCTTGTTCTTGTTTTGTTTTATTATTCTTTTGAAATTTTGATGTATCTTATGAAGTCGTGTTATATATGATTTCTTGATTTTTTTTTATCATATATTTTATTCTATCTTATTATTTTTTAAAGAAATCTGTCTCGATTTATTTTTCTTCGAATTTAATGTTGTTTTCTTAATTTTTTTTTAATGTTTCTGTCATGCATTCTTTTTTATTTTCTTCTCCTTTCCTACTTACTATTTTCATCCATCTCTCTGTCTCTACCCTTTTTTCCTCTCTCTCCCCTTCCTTCCATTTTTTCTCTCTCTACCCCTTCCTTCTCCCTTCCCTTCTCTATCTCTCTACCCCATCTTTCTCCTCCCCCTTCCTTCTCCCTTTTCTCATTCTCCTCCCTCCTTCTATCTCCCCTTTTTTCTCTCTATACTCTCCTCCTCTTCCTTCTTCTCCCTCCTTCTATCTCCCCCTTTTCTCTCTCTCTCTCCTCTCCCATCCTCCCCCCCTCCTTCTATCTCCCCCTTTCTCTCTCTCTCCTCCTCCCCCACCCTCCTCCCTCCTCCTATCTCCCTTTTTCCTCTCTCTCTCCTCCTCTTCCTTCTTCTGCCTCCTCCTTCCTTCCTTCCCTCCCACACTCTCCCACACACTCCGAGGAGAAGGAAGACCAAAGACCAGCCTTCATATCCCGAGTATGAATGTAAGTATGATTGGGCGAGGAGCGTCTCCCCTTATCAAGATTGGGGATTGGGGGGAGGAGGGGGGGGAGAGGGAGAGGAGGGGGGGAGAGGGAGGGAGGGAGGGAGAGTCAGTCTTAAAACCCGACGTCATCCGGGTGGTTTGCCCTATACTTATCTTTCTCTTTCTATTTCTGTTTCTCCGTTTCTCTTTCTGTTTCTGTTTCTCTTTCTCTTTCTCTTTCTCTTTCTGTCTCTCTCTCTTTCTCTCTCTCTCTCTCTCTCTCTCTCTCTCTCTCTCTCTCTCTCCTCTCTCTCTCTCTCTCTCTCTCTCTCTCTCTCTCTCTCTCTCTCTCTCTCTCTCTCTCTCTCTCTCTCTCTATATATATATATATATATATATATATATATATATATATATATATATATATATATATATATATATATATATATATATATATATATATATATATATATATATATGTCGGATGAAAATCTGTATTTTCTCTATTTACTTTATCCTTTTCCATCTTGACCTTCTTTAAAATTGACAGATAAAGCAATATAAAAATACAAATGTCAAGAATCAAACGCCCTGACGCCTATGTACCTACATCTCCACCCTTCCTCCATCTCCTCTTCCTCCTCTTCCTTTTCCATCTCCTTTTCCTCCTCTTCCTTTTCCATCTATTCTTCCTCTTTTTCTTCTTTCATCTCATCTTCCTCTTTTTTTTCTTTCATCTCATCTTCCTCCTCTTCCTCTTCCCTCTTTCCATCTTCTCTTCCTCCTCTTCCTTTTCCATCTCCTCTTCCTCCTCTTCCATTTCCATCTATTCTTCCTCTTTTTCTTCTTTCATCTCATCTTCCTCTTTTTCTTCTTTCACCACATGTTCCGCCTCTTCCTTTTCCATCTTTTCTTCCTCTTTTTCTTCTTTCATCTCATCTTCCTCCTCTTCCTCTTCCATCTCCTCTTCCCTCTTCCATCTCAGCATTTCCTGCTCTTCCTTTTCCATCTCTCTCTCTTCCTCTTCCATCTCCATTTCCTCCTCTTCCTTTTTCATCTCTCTCTTCACATTTCCCATCTCCTCTTCCTCTTCCATCTCCTTTTCCTCCTCTTCCATTTTCCATCTCCTCTTCCTCTTTCAGTTCTTTCAATCATTTACCCCTTTCCTCCCCCCCCCCCCTAAAAAAAACCCATGTCTTCCTCTTCTTCTTCTTTCTTCACGCCTCCTCTGTCCTCTCTCGCTTTCTCTCTCTCTCATCCCCTTCCTTCCCCCCACCCCCTACCCTGCACTCACCCCATACCCTCCCTCGCACCTTTCTGCTTCTTCTTCCACGCCTCCTTCGTCCTCTCTCGCCTCCCTTCCTCCCTGCTTCTTCTTCTTCTTCTTTCTCTTCGTCCTTCTTCCTTCATCCTCATCTTCTTCTTCTTCTTCCTCTTCGTCCTTCATCCTTCATCTTCATCTTCTTCTTCTTCCTCCTCCTTCACGCCTCCTTCTCCTTCATCTTCATCTTCTTCTTCTTCCTTCTTCACGCCTCCTTCTCCTTCATCTTCATCTTCTTCTTCTTCCTTCTTCTTCCTTCTTCACGCCTCCTTCTCCTTCATCTTCATCTTCTTCTTCTTCCTTCTTCTTCCTTCTTCACGCCTCCTTTTCTTCTTCTTCTTCTTCATCTTCTTCCTTCTCCTTCTTCCTTCCTCACGCCTCCTTCGTCCTCCGTCGCTCTCGGAGTACGCTCACGATTCTTGTCTCAAAAGACCGATTCCAATCTGAGCTTCTTGTTCGCTCGCCCGCCTCTGCTTCTGCTTTTATTAGCGGCCTCCCGGGGCTTCACTCTCCTTCCTTGCCTTCTCTTTTTTGTTTTCTTTTTGTGTTTTTTCTTGTTTTTGTGCCTTTTTCTTTTCTCGTTATCTCTTTTTTGTTTTTCTTTTTGTGTTTCTTGTCCATTTTGTGCCTTTTTCTTTTTCTGTCGTTTTTTTTTTTGCTTTTATGATAGCGACCTCCCGGGAGACTTCACTCTCCTTCTTTACCTTCTCTTTTTTGTTTTTCTTTTGATTTAGATTTTTGTGTTTTTTTGTCTTTTCTTTCTCGTTTTTTCTTTCTTTCTTTTTTTGCTTTTGGTACTTAGCGGCTTCCTGGGGCTTCACTCTCGCTGGTAGATCGCCGGAGAGTGAAAGCCTCGAGGAGGCGTTTTTCCTTTCTGGTTTCTTGAGGTTTTTCTTATTATTAATATTCTCTCTCTCTCTTTTTTTTTTTTTTTTTTTTTTTTCTTTTTAGCGGTCTTCTAGGGGCTTCACTCTCGCTTATAGTTCTTGCTCTCGCTCTCTCTCTCTCTCTCTCTCTTGCTCTCGCTCTTTCTTTCTCTCTCTCTCTCTCTCTCTCTCTCTCTCTCTCTCTCTCTCTCTCTCTCTCTCTCTCTCTCTCTCTCTCTCTCTTTCTGTCGCTCTCGCTCTTTCTTTCTTTCTCTCTTTAATCATTTCTCTCTCTCTCTCTCTCTCTCTCTCTCGCTCTCGCTCTCTCCCTCTCTCTCTCTCTCTCTCTCTCTCTCTCTCTCTCTTTCTTTCTTTCTTTCTCTCTCTCTCTCTCTCTCTCTCTCTCTCTCTCTCTCTCTCTCTCTCTCTCTCTCTCTCTCTCTCTCTCTCTCTCTCTCTCTCTCTCTCCTTCCCTCCCTTCCTCCCTCTCTCTCCCTCCTTTTCTTTTTATCTATCTGTCAATCAATCTGTCCTCCCTCTGCTTCTATCTCTTCTCCCTCTCCCGTTTTTCTTAAAGATGAAATAAAGATGGAAGTAACGACAAGATAAGAAAAGTAGTTTTGAAAAGGAAATGAAAAAGAAGAAAAAGCAGATGAAGACGAAGAAGATGTAGAAAAAGAGAAAAATAAATACAAGAGGAAAAAAAGAGTCTGAAAAAAAGATACTTACAAGAACAAGAAAAAAAGAAGAAGAAAAAAAGAGTCTGAAAAAAGAATAACAAAAAAAAAGAATAAAAAAAAAAAAAACGAAGAAAAAGAAGATATAGAAAAAGAAAATGAAGAAAAAGAAAGAAGGAAACAAGAAGAAAGAAAAGAAAAGAAAAAAAACAGGATCACCCCCATCATTCATTCAGATGCAAATCCGATTCTCCGCCCAGTACTAACCTCCAATACTTTACAGGGATCCCGCAGAAACGAAAGAGATGATACGTATAAATATTTGTACTTCGGGCCATTAATAGCAGAGTTAATGAGGTCAACAAAAGCCCCGGCGTGAATGGCCGGCGCGTAAGAGAGACATTTATGTCGAGATAAATCTATAGCCAGTTGGAATTAGATGACAATGGAGGTCGGGTCCGGGCGAGCTTCTTGCACCGGCTGTGTTTGTGGGTGTGTGTTGCGGGGACCGTTCACGTCGCGGGTTTATGGCCCAGATTGTGCATCATCTGGGATTTATTAAGTTTGGGGTTCTCTCTCTCTCTCTCTCTTTCTTTCTCTTTCTTTCTTTTTTTCTATTTTTGTGTCTGTTTGATTCTTTCTCTCTCTCTTTCTTTCTTTTTTCTCTTTCTTTTTCTATTTTTGTGTCTGTTTGATTCTTTCTCTTTCTCTCTTTCTTTCTTTTTCTCTTTCTTTTTCTATTTCTGTGTTTGATTCTCTCTCTCTCTCTTTCTTTTTCTCTTTCTGTTTCTGTTTCTGTCTCTGTTTGATTTTCTCTCTCTCTCTCTCTCTCTCTCTCTCTCTCTCTCTCTCTCTCTCTCTCTCTCTCTCTCTCTCTCTCTCTCTCTCTTTCTTTTTCTCTCTCTCTCTCTCTTTCCTCTATTCTATATCTGTGTCTGTTTGATTCTCTCTCTGTCTCTCTTTCTCTTTTTCAGTTATCTCTATTTTTTTCTCTCTCTCCCTTCCCACAGTCCCTCCACTGACTTGCTCACTCCTTTTCCCTCCCTCCTTCCTTCCTTCTTTCTCTTCCTCAACCAGTCTATTTCTTCCCTTTTCTTTTCAATTTTGTCACCACTTAACTCTACCCACCGCCTTTATCCCTGCGTCCTCCTATTCTCTCTCTTCCATCCACCCTCCACCACCAATCCTCCCCACATCCTCCCCCAACTCTTTTTTCCTTTCTCCTTCCCCCCCCACATCAAAACCCTTTACCCTTTCCTCCTTTCGCTCTTCATCTCCCTTTCCCCTTCATCTCTCCTTGTCCCTTGTCTCTTCGTGTCTCCTTCCCCCCTTTTCCCATCCTCTTTCCCCCTCCCCTCTCTCCCTCTCCTTCCCCCTCCCTCTCTCCCTCCCCCTTATCCCCCCTCTCTTCCTTTTCATCCCCTCTCCATCTCTCCTTTCCCCTCCCTCCCCCTCCCCCCTTTCCCCCTCCCTCTCTCCTTCCCCTCCTCCTCTCCTCTCTCTTTCCCCCCTCCCCCAAACCACATCCCTCCGAACGCACAAAGCCCAAAGACAACCCCAAGACAAAGCCCGAAGGAGAGGAAGCCCCCGTGGTTTACTTACGACGACAGCACCCCCCTTTCCCCTCCCCCTCTCTGGTCGTCTACAAGTCCTTAGAGATCGGCCTCGTATTTTTTTTTTTTTTTTTTCGTTTTGTGCGCTCCCCCTTCCAACCACTTCCGCCCCTTCCAACTCCTTCCTCCCCCTTTTACCCCCTCTTCCCTCCTCTCCCCCATCCCCTCTTCCCCCCTTCCACTTCCACCCCCTGCACCCCTCCCACCCCCTTTCCTACCCCCTTCCACCCTCCCCATCCCTTATCCCCCCTTCCACCCTCCCTCTTCCACCCCCTCCCCCTTCCCCCTCCCTCCCCCTTCCCATCCCCCTTCCACCCTCCCTCTCCCTCCCCCCTTCCCATCCCCTCCCTCCGCCTCCTCCCCCCACCCCTCCTTCGTCGAATCTGAGAGGTACATTATGGCGTCCGTTTATGACCCAGAGATGCCCGAGCCTCCGCTGCCGTGTGTCCGAATATAAGGTCATAAAGTGGGCATCAAGAAGGATAATCCGAGGTTACGTGGCGACTCGACTAAAGGAAAATACAGAAAAAGAAAAAAAAGGAAAAGAAAAGAAAAGAAAAAAAAGATGGGGGGGTAGGAGGAAAAGAAAAGAAAAAAAAGGTGGTGGGAGGGAGGGAGGGTAGGAGGAAGAAAAAGGGTACAATCATATCCTTTCCTTGTGTGTGTATATTTTTTTCACAGAAAAGGGGAATTGAAAAAGGAAATAAAAAAGATAAAAAAAGGAGGGGAGGGGGGGGAGGGGAGTTGTTCAACGTGTTTTATATTCTTGTTTCTTTTTCAGAAATTTCGTGTTGGGATTTTTTTATGGCTTCAGAAAATCTTGGAGTTTAGTTGAGTTAGAATTTAGTTATAGGATCGAAGGGAAGAACGGCAGGATAACGATAAAGGAGGGAGGGAGGAGGAGAGAGAGAGAGGGAGGGTGAGGGTGAGGGTGAGGGAGAGAGAGAGAGAGAGAGAGAGAGAGAGAGAGAGAGAGAGAGAGAGAGAGAGAGAGAGAGAGAGAGAGAGAGAGAGAGAGAGAGGAGAGAGAGAGAAAAAAATTATGTGTGGTATAAAATATTTTTCCCCCTAATCAAACAGGAAAAAAATACATATAAAAGAGAATTTACGTCTCCTATTAAAAAAAGAAAAATCAAATAAGAAAAAAAAAAAAATTTACGTGTGATACAAACATTAAAAAACATACACAATGATTTATGCGAGAGTTGGGCACTTACCGGACCTCGAAAATCCTCTAAAACGATGATAAAGCAAATATACCGATTATAGCATTGCCCGATACGCAGGCATCCCCAATCGGCAAGTTCAATTAAATCCATCTTTTATTGCTTCTTCATCCAAAGCGTAAAAGATACTAAATAAAACGCCACTTCATTTAACCCATCCCTCCTGCATATCATTATAATACATAAAAATAGCATTAACACTGATCAAGAAGGCTAAAATTTACAGCCTGGCTTCGAGAGCAACCTCCAAGCACGCCCTAAGTTACAGAGGTACTGGACCCTGAAATAAAAACACACAAGCACTCCTGAACTGTGCTTTGTGTACATTAGTACTTCGTTTACAACATACATCGGGTCTATCCAACACATCGGCGTATAAGTTGTCATATAAACCATTACGTGGGGGTGATATAAAGCAATTTGGAGTCAGGCTTTGTGCTTCCTTCGGCATAAAAGCGTTTCGGGTTGCTTGGCTTCGAGACGGAGATCGAGGCAGATAATCGGTGGGTGTCTTTTCTTTCTCTTTCTCTCTCTCTCTCTTTCTTTCTTTCTCTTTTTCTTGATCTCTCTCTCTCTCTTTTCTCTGTCTGTTTGTCTGGTTCTCTCTCTCTCTCACTCTCTCTCTCTTTCTCTTTCTCTTTCTCTTCTCTTTCTCTTTCTCTTATTTTATCTCTCTCTCTCTCTCTCTCTCTCTCTCTCTCTCTCTCTCTCTCTCTCTCTCTCTCTCTCTCTCTCTCTCTCTCTCTCTCTCTTTCTTGCTCTCACTCTCACTCTCACTCTCTCTCTCTCTCTCCCCCCTCTCCCCTTCTTCTTTTTCTTCTTCTTCTTCTTCTTCTTCTTCTCCTTCTTCATCTTCTTCTTCTGCCTCTACTTCTTTTTATAATTCTACGCCTTTTTATCTTTATCTAGTATATTACTTTACATCAGGCTGTCTTTAGTAACTCTGATCAACTGTTGATATGCTGACCTTCGACAACACAAAATGAAATCTTGTTCTGGCTGGTGCAAGGACACTTTTATGATGAAAATTCTTGTTATTTTTATTATCTTTATTATCATTATTGTTATTATTATTATTATTATTATTATTATTATTATTATTATTATTATTATTATCATTATTATTATTATTATTATTATTATTATTATTATTATTATTATTATCATTATTATTATTATTATCATTATTACTATTGTTATTATTATTATTATTATCATTATTGTTGTTGTTGTTATTATTATCATCATTATTATTTTTTATCATTATTATTATTATTATTATTATTATTGTTGTTGTTATTATTGTTGTTGTTATCTTTATTATTTCTATCATCATTATTATCATTATTATCATTACTGTTATAATCATTGTTATTATTATTATCATTATCATTGATATTGTCATTTTACAAGAACAGAGTAGTAAGGATCCTCCAACTCTGTCTGTCTGCCTGTCTGTCTACGTGTCTATCCCTCTCCCCTTAAAGAATAAAATGAAAAAGAAAAAAAAGGAAAAAAGGGGAAAAGGGGGAGGAAATAGGGGGAAAATAGGAAAAAAAAGGGGAAAAGGGGGGAAGGGGAAAAAAGAGGAAAAAAGGAAAAACGTAGAAAAAATAGAAAATCGTGTGGCAAAAAACGAAGAAAAAAAGAAAGAATATTAATCGCAGGTGAAAGAAGAACGAGGTATGCCAACGCAGGAACGATAATGGAAAAAAAGAAAAAGAAAAAAATGTGGAAAAAAGGAAAGAAAAAGAAAAAAATGTGGACAAAAATGTGGGAAAAAGGAAAGAAAAAGAAAAAAATGTGGACAAAAATGTGCGAAAAAAGGAAAAATGTAGAAAAAAATGTGGGGGAAAAAATCTTGAAAAAAAGAAAAAAAATGTGGAAAAAAGAAAAAAAATGTGGAAAAAAATGTGGAAAAAAGTGAAAAAATGTGGAAAAACGTGAAAAAGAAAAACCAAGATAAGAAAAAAAGAAAAGAAAGAAAGAGAAAGCACATGAATCGGGGGCGAAAGACGAGCGAGGCATGCCAGCGCGGGGACGATAAAGTGGCTCCTCTGGATGAAGCCTCGCGATTTACGGGGAACGTTTATGTGGGGTTGGGTTCCCGTCGGGGGAAGAGGGGGGAAGGAGAGGGGGAGGGAAGGGGAAGGGGAGGGGGAAGGAGAGGGAGGGAAGGGGAAGGGGAGGTGAGGGAGGGAGAGGGGAGGGGGAGGGGAAGAGGGAGGGGAAGGGAGGGAAAGGGAGGGAGGTGAGGGGAGGTGTGGATGGGGGAAGAGGAGGGGAGGGGACATATATAGAAAGAGAAAGAGCAAGAAAGAGAGAGAGAGAGTGAGAAAGAAAGATAGTACATTATCAAAAATAACAACCCCCCCCAAAAAAAAAAAATCAAAAGAATAATAACAACAACAAAATTAAAAGAACAAAAAACGAAGGCCGATAAAACGATTCATATTTACGATCGCCGACAAAGCCACTCGCGTTCGATTCACTTTCGTCCGAGCCAATAATCGCGGGAAATAAAATTGGCGGGAAAACAATAGCGATGACCGGCTCCCGATTCCCTCTCTCTCTCTTTCTCTCTCTTTCTCTCTCTTTCTCTCTCTCTCTTTCTCTCTTTCTCTCACTTTCTCTCTTTCTTTCTCTTTCTCTCTCTCTCTTTCTCTCTTTCTCTCACTTTCTCTCTTTCTTTCTCTTTCTCTTTCTCTTTCTCTCTCTCTCTCTCTCCTTCATCGCTCGCCCTCTGTCGGCGGGAGAGAGAAACAAGTGTTAGGCTTTTGTTTTTTGTTTTTTTGTTCACATGCGCAGTGTTTTTTATTTTGTTTTATTTTATTTTATTCTCCTATCTCGTTGAGAGAGAGAGAGAGAGAGAAAGAGAGAGAGAGAGAGAGAGAGAGAAGAAGAGAGAGAGAGAGATAGAGAGAGAGAGATGTAGATAGAGAGAGAGAGAGATGTAGATAGAGAGAGGGAGATGTAGATAGAGAGAGGGAGATGTAGATAGAGAGAGGGAGATGTAGATAGAGAGAGAGATGTAGATAGAGAGAGAGATGTAGAGAGAGAGAGAGAGAGAGAGAGAGAGAGAGAGAGAGAGAGAGAGAGAGAGAGAGAGAGAGAAAGAGAGAGTGATATAGATAGATAGAAGTAGAGAGAGAGAGAGAGAGAGAGAGAGAGAGAGAGAGAGATGTAGAGAGAGAGAGAGAGAATAGCTTTGTTCTTTTTTTTAGAACTTATTT
>NC_091584.1:24137595-24140095 GCF_042767895.1 Penaeus vannamei
ACAAGCACACACACACACACACACACAAACACACACACACACACACGTATATATATGTGTGTGTGTATTCATATATGTGTATGTATATATATACATACACATATACATACATGAACATACATATACATACACACACACTCGCACACACATACACCCACCCACCCACACACAAACACACACTCACACACACACATATATATAGATAAGTATACGTATGTATATATATATATATATATATATATATATATATATATATATATATATATATATATTCATGGCTGCTATCCTACACACACACATACATCAAGCGTCTGTACATTCGTATGTTTACGTCCTTTCACCATAAATCATGAAACCCAAACCACAGCAGAAGAAGCACTCCTGAAATGTCCTCCATAAAATTTACAACAGTACTCACCTCACAGCAACAACAACAACAACAACGACAACAGCGGGCCGGTTGTTCTAACACCCACTCACCAGCTATTAAAGATCTGGAAATTGGGGCTCCCACTCTGTAATTAGGGCCCTTGAGTGGTAGCTAACTGCTGGACCTCACGTGCAGGAGTCCCTCGGGGTAGCTGGTTCCTTTCCTCGCCCAGGCGCTCCTTCCGACAGGTGGTTAGAGCAGAGCCATCTGGATAGGAAGGTGGTGCTATCTGCTGTAGGCTCGACCAGCTGGTACTTCTCTCTCTCGCTCCGTTTTCTACATTTTAGGTCTGTTTATTTTATTATTATTGCTATTATTACTGATGTTATTAGTATCAATTCATGGATTTATTTGCGTAGTATTCTTGATAATCATTTCTATTATTGTCAATCACTGTTGTTGATATGATCATTATTATCACCATTTATATTGCCAAATTCATCACTAAAATCCTTATTATAACCTTCAAAAATTTCGAGAGATGCTTTCAAAAAGTGAAATTGCAAAAAGTGATTGATCTCCTCCATCAACTGTCCGTAGAAATAACAACAAGCGATTTCCCTTAAGCTAAATAAGGCCATATATATTTCTTTTTACATTTTTCTAGATAGTTAACATAAAGATACAAAATTTTGAATAGTTTGTTTTCATATTTCTTGTTTAACTTTTTATTATTTTATTCTTATTAAGTCATATTAAACAAAACGGGAAATGAAATGAAAATATCTGAATTAATCAATCATATAACCACAAAAAAAAATGAAAAAAGACAAGTAAGAAAAAATAAATTGAGAAAAAGAAAAAACAAAAAAAATATATGACACCAAAAAATCCACAAACTTACAGAGAGTTTAACGACCACAAAAAGGAGCATTTAGCGAGAACAACCGATGTAAAATCACCGTTTATATTTTTAACTTCCCCATTAAAAACGGCGGCAAAAAAAAGAAAAGAAAAGAAAAAAAAATGTACCCTCAATTTGTCTTCCTTGACGAGTGTAATATATTATGTCGATTCCTTGCTCGTACCAGCTCAGCCTCTGTTGCAAAGGTTTTACTCGTTTGGCGTGTATGAGCCGCAGAAAAGTTGAGGCTGGTCTAGTTTCAACGAGAAAGAGGTGTGTGTATTCACTGTATACTCTCTCTCAACGAGAAAGGTTTATATAGGTGTGTGTATTCGCTGTACATTCTCTCAGGCACATATGTGTGTAGATATGACTTATGTATATATAAATATACATCGACGTAAGTATATATGTATTATATGTATATATTTATGTGTGTGTGTGTGTGTGTGTGTGTACGTTCGTGTGTGTGTGTGTGTGTGTGTGTGTGTGTGTGTGTGTGTGAGAGAGAAAGAGAGAGAGAGAGAGAGAGAGAGAGAGAAAGAGAAAGATAGATAGATAGATAGAGAGAGAGGGAGAGAGAAAGAGAGAGAGAGAGAAGCAAAGAGGGAGAGATAGAGATAGATAGATAGATAGAGAGAGAGAGAGAGAGAAAGAAAGAGAAAGGAGAGAGAGCCAAAGACACAAAGAGAGCGAAAGAGAGTCCAATACTACCCGCATATTCCGTTTGCATGTACTTCCTACAGAGAGAAAAAACTAACATAAACTACACACACACACACACTCAGACACACAGAACCACGCACACAAAGCCTTCTCACCTGCAACCCTTTGTGTACGCCCCTGAATCCTATCTCTAAATATACTAGTAACCTTTTGAAAAAGAAAATATACAAAGAGAATCCAGTTTTCGACCGAGTGGGGGGAAGCAACATCATTTCCTCTACGGTAGAAAGAGGAACGCGGACTGAGGACAGATGCTTATCACGTGGGAAAGATATTTGGGCTGGTGCTACACTGCCCCCCCCCACCCCTCCCCACCCCACGACACCCTCCCTCACCCCCACCCCCTTACGACACCCTCCCTCACCCCCCACATACACACCCTTTCTTCTGGTGCTACACTCCTCCCCACCCCACCCTGACGACACCCTCCCCCCTGTATATACACCCTTTCTTGTTAGCTTTAACACATTCTCTCTTCTCTTCCTTTCTTTCTTTCTCCC
>NC_091584.1:24145095-24152595 GCF_042767895.1 Penaeus vannamei
GGGGAAGAGGGAAGGGAAAAATGGGGATAGGAGAGGTAGAGTGAAAGGTGGAAGGAGAGTAGGACCGGGAAGAGAAAGGGAATAAGGAGAAGGAGAATGGGCTGCGAAAAGAATGGAAGTGGATGAAGAAGAACAAAAAATAAATAAATAATAATAAATGATAATAAAAAAATGATAAATAAATAGAATAGGGGCAATGAGAACACGGGAGAAGATGAAAGGATTGAGAGAAGGGCCAGCGAAACGATAAAACGAGATAAGGGAAATATGAACTTGTCTTTTGACCTTATTTTCAGGGAGGGGGCCGATTCTTATCCATATCCTTCAACTGACCTATTTCCTCTCCCCACCCCTTTTGATGAAGAAACAAAGAGGAAATAGGATAAAATAGGAAACAAAACGAAGAATAGCTGTGGATAAAGCTGGATAAAGTAGAGGATAACGAATAGAAACGAAAAGTGGAAAACGAGAGAAGAAAACCAATACTGAGATGGGGCATTGGATCCTATTCCAAAGACGACTATTTAATTGTGCTACAAAATCATGTCGCTTTTGGTAACCTTGGCAACTCTCGAAGGGGGAGGGGGGCACAGGGGATGGTAGGGGGTGGAGGGAGACGGAGAGAGGGAGAGAGGACAGGAGCGTAAGATGGGGAGCTACGAAGGGAGGAAGGCAAGTTAACAGGAGGTTAGTAGAGGGAGGAGGTAGGAGCAGGGGTAGGACGTCTAGGAAGGGGGAGGTGGACGATAAGGTAGCACAGGGGTATAGGGGTAGAGTGAGGGAGGAGGGTACGAGAGGACTAGAGGGGGATGGGGAGGAGGGTAGGTAAGGCTAGGGGAGCGAGAGGACGAGGGGGAGGGGGTACGGAGAGGATGAGGGGAGAAGGAGCAGGCAAGGCTAGGACGTCTACAGAAGCAACTGGACAAGGGGAAGGGGAGGGAAGGGGCACAGGTGGTAAGGCGGGAAGGGTAGGCAAGGGGGAGAGGGGGAAGGGGGCACAGGTGGCAAGGCTGGAGGAGTAGGCCAGGGGGAAGGGGGAGGGGAGCACAGGTCGTAAGCCAGGAAGGGGAGGAGAGAGGGAGAGGGGAACACAAGTGGGATGGCAAGGGGGAGGGTAAGGAAGGAGAGAGGGGGAGAGGGGGAACACAGGTGGCATGGCAAGGGAGGGGGAGGTCGTAAGCCAGGAAGGGCAGGCGAGAGAGGGGGAAGGGGCACAGTGGGTAGGTGTAACACCGAGGCTCGTCTGCCCATTGGATCTGGCTGCTCCGACGTCGACAGCGCCTCGCCAGACCTGCTCAAGCTATCTGATACTGTTAACCAGTCAGGAACCAGTGTCCAGCTCTGTCGCTGACCCTGTGGCCGAGGTCCTTAAGCTAGATGACTTGTGGGCCTCCGAGCGCATGGCCACAGACGAGCAGGCAAGCAGAAAACCGTTTAAGAAAGGGACTTTTTTATGGCGGGGAAGTCTTCCTTCCTCGATCTCTCTTACGGTTTTTTTTTTTTTTGCTTTGCTTTTTTTTGGTTTGTTTGATTGTCTGGTTTCTTGTTTCGGTGTCTGGCTTTCTCTCTCTTCCTCTCTTTCTATTTCTGTTTGTAGTTCTCGGTGTGGTGTCTCTCTCTCTCTCTCTTTCTTTCTCTCTCTCCCTCTCTCTCCCTCTCTCTCTCTCTCTCTCTCTCTCTCTCTCTCTCTCTCTCTCTCTCTCTTCTCTCTCTCTCTCTCTCTCTCTCTCTCTCTCTCTCTCTCTCTCTCTCTCTCTCCCTCTCTCTCTCTATCTATCTCTATCTCTCTCTCCCTCTCTCCCTACTTAAGTTTCACCTTCCTCTTTCTCTCCCTCCCTCTCCGTCTCTCTCTCTCATCCATTCTCTCTCCTTCCTTCCATCTCTCTACCTCCCTATCTCTCTCTCTCTCTCCCTCTCTCTCCCCCTCTCTCTCACCTTCCTCCTTTCCTCTCTCCATTCTCCGTCTCTCTCTCTCCCATCCATCTCTCTCTCTCTCTCTCTTCTCTCTCTCTCTCTCTCCTTCTCTCTCTCTCTCTCTCTCTCTCTCTCTCTCTCTCTCTCTCTCTCTCTCTCTCTCTCTCTCTCTCTCTCTCTCTCTCTCTTCTCTCTCTCTCTCTCTCTCTCTCTCCCTTCTCTCTCTCTCCCTTCTCCCTCTCTCCTTCTCTCTCCCCATCCATCTCTCTCTCTTCTCTTTCTCTCTCCCCTCTCTCTCTCTCTCTCTCTCTCCCTCTCTCTTCTTGCATGTTTGTCGGGCCGGACTCTCCGCCACCTCTCTTGCGCCTCCGCTTGTTCTCCCTTCGCTCCCTGGACTCCAGCAGGGTGCACGAGGGAGATTAGGCTCGTTGCTCGCATCTTTGGGGGAGTATATAAGCAGCGATAACATTTATTCGTCTTTCGGTATTAATGGCGGCTAAAGAAAACGAGAGACGGAGAAGAAAAACGGTTTTAAAACGAGTTATGAAGGAAATCTGGGGAGGAGGGGTGGGGATTAGAGGGGTGGGGGTGGGGGTGGGGAGGCCCTCTCAGACACGCTGTAATACTGTTCAAATGTTACTTAATCCTTACGTCTGAAGGGTAAATATATACATATATATATATATATATATATATATATATATATATATATATATATATATGTGTGTGTGTGGGTGTGTGTGTGTGTGTGTGTGTGTGTGTGTGTGTGTGTGTGTGTGTGTGTGTGTGTGTGTGTGTGCGTGTGTATGTGTGTGTGTGTGTGTGTGTGTGTGTGCATGTATATATATATGTATATATATATATATATATATATATATATATATATATTATATATATATATATACATATATATATATATATATATATATATATATATATATATATATACATATATATTTACCCTTCAGACGTAAGGATTAAGTTACATTTGTATGTATATATATGTATGTATGTATGTATGTATATATATATATATATATATATATATATATATATATGTATATATATATATATATATATATATATATATATATATATATATATATATTATATTATATATAGATATGTATTTACACACACACACACACACACACATATATATCATAACATGTATATTAATTTATCTATATATGAAATTGGGAAGCTTTCATTTGTTAATGCAATCTGAATCTGTATCTGACTCTTCTGTATCTCTTTCGTTTCTCATTCTCTTACAAGTAAGTCGTCTTCTTGTATTTCTGGCATTTCCCATTCTTAGCAATCAAATTCAAATCATATCAAGGGCATAACTGCATATCATGAAATCTCAGTAAGTTCAATTGTTCATATGTACATAATATCCATTTTTTTTAACATTGATTCGACAAGTTAATTTTCAACGAATTCGGTCCCACATCAGTGCTTTTTCTTTTCGTAAATGTCAAGTTAGTGACGGTGACAGTGATAATGTGTTCTGGCAGTTACGTTGACAGTGAAATCTTGTGAACATCGGCATGACAGCGATCCCGCAACTCTTCTTGACAACTGTGACAACGGTTTTTATAAGTGGACGTTCACATTGGCGATGGTGCTTGACATAGCTACCTGAAGGAGCTGTGTGTGCGTGTGTGTGTGTGTTTGTGTGTGTATATCAAGGGCGATTCTAGATTGTGTTACTCTTTACTCTTCCTCTTCATCTCCTCTTCTTCCTTCTCCATCTTCTCCTTTCTTTTTCTTCTTCTTCTATTTCCTCTTCCTCCTTCTCCTCCCCTACTCCCTACTCTCCTCCTCCTCTTCCTTCTCAGCCTCTATCTCCTCCTCCTTTTTCTTCCTCTCCTCTACCTCTACCTCCTTCCCACCATCCTTCGCTTTAAGGAAACACAAACAACAGAAAACAAATAACACAGTAGCACACACACGCAAAAAAAAAAAAATAATAATAATAATAAAAAAATAAATAAAAAATAATAATAAACACACCAACAGTCATAAAAAACGCACTCAAAGCATGACATTTCGAGCAAATCTTAGTCACCTCCTCGGGCATCAGCACCACCACCCCTAAAAAAAAAAAAAAAATAAACAAATAAATAAAAAAATAAAATATGCACATCGAAAATTCTCACACGTCATGGTTGTCACGTGGTCCAGGCAATCGTGCACAGTCGGTGATCAATAGAAGACAATTAGGGCAGCCCGGTATTGAATTTGGATCGGCGCATCGCACGACACTAAAAAAAAAAAGAAAGAAAGAATGAAAAAAAAAAAAACGAAAATGTAAGATACCGATCGATCAGAGAGGAAGCTGTATTTACTGTCCTGGTCGAAGGGGAGGGGAGGAGGGGGAGGGGAGGAAGGTGTGAGGGTGTAGGGGAGGAGGGGGTGAGGGGGGAGGGGAGGAGGGGGGGGAATGGGGAGGGGAGGAGGGGAGGAAGGTGTGAGGGTGTAGGGGAGGAGGGGGTGAGGGGGGAGGGGAGGACGGCGTGAGGGTGTAGGGGGGAAGGGAGGAGGGGGTGAGGAGGTAAGGGGAGGAGGGCGTGAGGGGGGATGGGGGGGTGAAGGGGGAGGGCGTGAGGGTGTAGGGGAGGAGGGCGGGAGGGGGGAGAGGAGGAGGGGGTGAAGGGGGAGGGCGTGGAGGGGGAGGGCGTGAGGGGGGAGGGGAGGAGGGCGTGAGGGGGGAGGGGAGGAGGGAAGAAGGAAGGGGTAAGAAGGATTGGAGGAGAAGGAGGAGGAGGAAGATATGAAGGATTTGAGAGGAGGAGTGGGGGAGGGGGAGGGTGGGGGTATGAAGGTCTTGAAGAGGAGGAGGAGGGGTGTAGGTGGGGCAAGAGGGGGAGAGGGGGGGAGGAGGACTTGTACAAGAGGAGGAGAAAATATAGGAAGAAGAATTACAGAATAAAAGACAGGTAGAAGAAGGAAATGAGGGAAAGATAGAGAAAGGAAAACAGAAGAGAAAGAGTAAGTTAAACAAACAGACAGAGAGAGAAATCAAGTTAGCAAGAAAAAAAAAAGATAGAGTAAAAAAAAAAAAAAAAAAAGACTCATCTGCAACGCTAATTAAACCCGATTCACGACTCCCCCACCCCCCCACCCCCACCCCCCCACCACCACCCCCTTACCGAAACGATCATCGTCGTGTGCAATCGCCTATATTATAAAACAATTTCTCAGCCTCTCGTTTCTCGTCCATCACTTCCCTCGTTTAAGAAAAATGTAACATGACCTTCTTCGTCTTCTTCTTCTTCTTCTTCATCTTCGTCTTCTTCTTCTTCTTCTTCATCTTCGTCTTCTTCTTTTTCCTCTTCTTCTTCTTCGTCTTCGTCTTCATACTCATCATCATCATCTTCTTCTTCTTCTTCTTCTTCTTCTTCTTCTTCTTCTTCTTCTTCTTCTTCTTTTTCTTCATCCCCATCATCATCTTCTTCTTCTTCTTCTTCTTCTTCTTCTTCTTCTTCTTCATCATCATCATCATCATCATCATCATCATCATCATCATCATCATCATCATCATCATCATCATCATCATCATCATCATTATCACTATCATCATCATCATCATCTTCTTCTTCTTCGTCTTCTTCTTCTTCATCCTCCTCCTCCTCCTCTTCTTCTTCGTCTTCTTCTTCTTCTTCTTCTTCCTCCTCCTCCTCCTCCTTCTTCGTCTTCTTCTTCTTCTTCTCTTCCTCCTACTCCTCTTCTTTTTCGTCGTCTTCTTCTTCTTCTTCTTCCTCTTCTTCTTCTTCTTCTTCTTCTTCTTCTTCTTCTTCTTCTTCGTCTTCTTCTTTTTCTTCTTCTTCCTCCTCCTCCTCCTCCTCTTCTTCTTCTTCTTCTTTATCCTCATCACTATCTTCTTCTTTTTCATCTTTATCTTTATCCTCAACATCATCATCATCATCTTCTTCTTCTTTTCGTTAAAAAGGAAAAAGACCCTCGTCGATAACGGCCCAAGAAACTGAAGGATACAGCAGCGCCCGCAATGTGTCACGCCCGCTGTGCAATCTGTCATGTGTCACTTGGCATGTGTTTCTTAGCAGGTGATCTAATCTCTCCTGCTAGATTGGGGGTTGGGGGGAGAGGAGGGGGAGAGGGGAAGGGAAGGGGGAGGGTTAAGGGAGGTTCCTCGCGGAATAACCTTGAGATGTTTTTTTTGTCGTTTTTTTTTTGTGTGTTTTCTTTCTCTTATTATTCTGTCTCTGTTTCTGTCTCTGTCTCTCATTGTCTCTCTGTCTCTCTCTCTCTCTCTCTCTCTCTCTCTCTCTCTCTCTCTCTCTCTCTCTCTCTCTCTCTCTCTCTCATTCTCTCTCTCTCTCTCTTCCTCCTCCTCTTCTTCTTCTTTCTTCTTATCTTTCTCTTTCTCTTGTTATCTTCATTTTTTTCTTTTTTTTTTCTCTCGCTTATAATCTCTTCATTTGTTTTTGTGTTTCTTTTTTAATTTTTGGCATGGGAGAAGAAGTTGCTATCCACTGTTATAATGTTTTTCTCTTCTTATTCTTTGGGGTAATTACTAAAAGTGTCCATGGAACTTTAATCACGTAATTTAATGGATCGTTGTTTGACCCTAAACTAGTTTACATACCCACCCCCTTCCCTTCCCATAAAAAGTGAATAGATAAATGAATGAATACATGAATAGATGAATACAATGATACAAATGGATAAAAAAAAAGTCTCACCATACCCCCCCCTCCCCCAAAAAAACGAAAAGGAAGAAAGAAAGAAAAAAGAATTTCTACCACTACCAAAAACAAAGAAAGAAAGAAAAACGAAAAGAAATAAAGAAAAGAAAAAGGAAACAAAGAAAACAAAGAAAACAAAGAAAAAAAGAATTCCTTTCTGCAACCTTTTTTTTCCTCCTTACTTCTAAGCGTACTCCCCACCCCTCCCCCCCCACCCCACCCCACCTCCCGCCCTTTCCTGTCTCTCCCACTCCCCACCCTCTAGACTGAACCGAATCCCACCAGCCACGCCAACAACCGAACTAGTTCTCCTAATCCCTTTTCGAACCAGGTACCTTAACAACCCAGACGATCTTACCACCTGGACAGCCCTGGCATAGATCACTGCTAGTTAGGTTCCCCCAAACGACCAAATGGGAGCATCTTTTATAGTATAATTGTGAAGTGTCTCTTTTGTCACTCCGGGGTGTCTCTTCTGGTAGCACTGGGTGTTGGGGTGGGAGGGAATGGAGGGGAGGGCAGGGGAGGGATTGGAGGGGAGGGGAGGGGAAGGGGAGGATGAGGGAAGGGGGGTGGATGGTAGGGAGGGTGCATAGGGAGGGAGGGATGGAGGGAAGGGAGGGGAGGGGAGGGGGGTGGATGGTAGGGGAGGGTGCATAGGGAGGAGGGGAGGGGAGGGGAGGTATAGAGGGAAGGAAGGGGAGGGGAGGGGGAAGGGGGTGGATGGTAGGGGAGGGAGGGAGGGAAGAGGGAGGTAGGAGGTGAGAGGAGGGGGAAGGGGAAGGGGTAGGATGGTAGGGGAGGAAGGAGGGGGAGTAGGGGGAAGGGAGGTAAGAGGGAAGGGAGGTTGGAGGGATGGATGGTAGGAAGG
>NC_091584.1:24160095-24162644 GCF_042767895.1 Penaeus vannamei
ATTTCATCCTTTTATCTTTTTTCCAAATTTTCTTCATTCTTCATCATTTACGTTTTCTCTTTTTATTTATTGTTTTTATCTATGTTCTTCATACTCTCAATTCCTTTTATCGCTATCTCCGTTTATCGTTTTTATTTTCCTTTATTTGCATTTCCTTTTTGCTTGTCGTTACCTTTACCTCCTTCGCCTTATTCTTCTTCTCTCCGTCTCTTCACTTTCCCTTCTTTTATTCTCTTTCCTTCTTCTTCTTGTCTTAACCTCTCCCTCCTTCACACCTCGCCCACTTGTCTCAACCCGTGATCTCGGAGGATGAAACCCAAGTCGACACCATCTCCCTTACTCTAATTTTTCATCGCGTTTCCTTATAGGACTGGAGCGGCTCACTCGTCCGAATCCTAGCGCTGAATCCGGAATTTTGGGAAAACCCTCTTCTCTCCCTCTCGAAGCGTCTCCTCTCTCTCTCTTGTCTTTAATTAAGGGATAAGACTTTTTCCTTAAGATCCATTACGGGGAATTAAGATATATGTGTGTTTTTTCCCCCTTTGATTTTAACATCGTTTTGTAAGGTTTTCGGGGTTTTTTTCCCGCCATTTTTTGCGCTTTCTGGGAGGGAATAAATCGTTCTACTTGCTATCCCGAGTTTTGGCGGGAACGGAAAAAGATAATGTTTCGCAAAATCTCCACCGTGACCAAAGTCAGTCTTCAGGGAATCGGACGTGTGCATTTGGGGATTAGGAGTTGATTATAATGTTGGCTTCATGATTTTGCAAATCTCCTGGTCACGACGAGCATTGCTAATCGTGCAAACTATGTGCAACAAAATTACTCTAGCAACGCCTTCCTCTTGGGCGATAAAATTATTGAGTTTTGGATTTTTGTAGTTCGGAAAAAAAAAGAAATTAAAGTCACACGGAACTACAGAAAGTAAGTCGATGCGATATTGAAATAACCCCGTAGTCCCTACCAACCCCGACGGCCGCCATCTTGGATCATCCCTTATTTGAGAATTTTACTTTCCATTTGTTACTCTGCTTTCAATATTATATACTAGTTTTATATACAAGAATGTCCACCATTTTTGGAATAAAATTCTGATCTTGATTTCACTTTACTTTTAGCTTTCCCTCTGACCAATAGCTAATGGTTCATTGATTTTGTAGATAAATCATGCTACATTTTCTTCCTCGAAAAAGCAGCCTGAATTTTCGACAGGCTAAAATGTTGAAGAAAATGGGAATATTGGTTTTATTTTGAACTGGTTTGAACTAGAAAATCCTAAACGTAATTATGTGAATCATACATTTAGAATTTGTATGTGGAATAAATATAAAATTTATTATGATAATGATGATGGGTGTATTATTAATGATGATGCTGATTACGATCATGATAATAATGATGATAATGATAATGATAGTAATGGTAATGATAATGATAATAATATTAATAATGATAATAATAATAATAATAATGATAATAATAATAATAATAATAAAGATGATAATAATGACAATAATTATAATGATAATTATGAAATGAATAAGACACTGATGATGTTGATTACGATAATAATAATAATAATAATAATAATAATAATAATAATAGTAATAATAATAATGATGATAATATTAATAGTAATAATAATGATAATTACAACAATGATAATAATGATAATAATAACAACAACAACAATAATAATAATAATAATAATAATAATAATAATAGTGATAAAAAGGTTGACAAAAAAACAATACATAAACTATTATAAAAAGAAATAAACATTGAACATCAACTATACCTTTCTATCCCTCTCAGACCGTGGATTAATTAAACATATTCACAATACTCATTAATATCTCATTAATTGCCGAGTTTCTGCGATCTCTCACCTCTCGCATAAACCAACCTCATAAATCAATTAAATTCTATTCCGTTTGTTTATTCTATTTTCGTCCTTGTTTGTTTTTGTTATGATGGTATTTTCTCTAACATTTTGTTCAGAGGTTAATGGCCATGTTCCGTTTGTTTGTTTGTTTGTGTTTGTTTGGTTTCGTTGTTGTTTTTTTTGTTTGTTTGTTTGTTTGTTTACGTTTGATTTCGTTGTTGTTGTTTTTCCTCTTTTTTATTTCGTTGTTGTTGTTTTTCCATTTTTTGTTTATTTTTGTTTGATTTCTTTGTTGTTGTTTTTCCTTTTGTTTGTTTGTTTTTTTTAATTTCTTTGTTATTGTTTTTCCCTTTTTTTATTTCGTTGTTGTTGTTTTTCCCTTTTTTGTTTGTTTTTGTTTGATTTCTTTGTTGTTGTTTTTTCCTTTTTGTTTAATTTCCTTGTTGTTTTTACCTATTTTCTTTGTTTTTGTTTGATTTCTTTGTTGTTGTTTTTCCCTTTTTGTTTAATTTCCTTGTTGTTTGATTTCTTTGTTGTTGTTTTTCCCTTTTTGTTTAATTTCCTTGTTGATTTTACCTTTTTTGTTTGTTTTTGTTTAATTTCGTTTTTTATTTATTTATTTATTTTTAGTATGGGATTTGATTTTATTTCACTTTAATTATTT
>NC_091584.1:24163144-24190644 GCF_042767895.1 Penaeus vannamei
TGTGTGTGTGTGTGTGTGTGTGTGTGTGTGTGTGTGTGTGTGTGTGTGTGTGTGTGTGTGTGTGTGTGTGTGTGTGTGTGTGTGTGTGTGTGTGTAATTCTCAATACTTTGTCAGAAATCAAGTCTCGTTGTGTGAATAGTCAACAGATCAAATCAAGCCTTGCATGACAGTTCGCATGACAGCTGGAACGAGTCATCGGACCTTGAAAGGGGGTAGGGGGGGGGGAGCTCTCTCCGGTATTGTATCGTCTAATAAGGACGTACGGACATACACACGGACGTACATATACGTACATACATGCATATAATCGTGGTAGCACATATCCATGCATGTAGACCCACAGTTATTCATTCAAACACACATTCACACAAACACCCACCCACCCATCCACCCACACAACCCCCCCCCCCCCCCACACACACACAACACCCCGCCACACCCACACACACAATCCCCCTCCCCATCCCCCAACCAAATCCACCTCACACTCCACCCCCACCCACCAACCCACCCCCACCCACCCCCACCCACAACTCCCACACCCATCCACCCACACAACCCCCCCCACACACACACAACACCTCGCCACACCCACACACACACAATCCCCACTCCCCATCCCCCAACCAACCATCCACCCCACCCACACCCCCCACTCCCACCAACCCTTACACCCACCTACCCCCCCACCCACAACCCCACACCCATCCACCCACACAACCCCCCCCCACACACACACACACAACACCTCGCCACACCCACACACACAATCCCCACTCCCATCCCCCCAACCACACCCCACACCTACCCCATCCCACACCCTTACCCACACGCCAATCCCCCCATCCCTCCACCCCCTACCCACACCCCACCCACCTCCCCACCTACCCCACCCGCCCACCCTTTGCGAAATGGGTGACCGCGCATGGCAGTTGATTGACTCTTCCTTTCATTGCACGAAGGTTCTGATTGCAACAGTTCGTGCATGGCTAATTCTTCCTAAAATGATGAATGAAATTTATTCCTAAAATGATTTAAAAGACGGAATGAAATGGGACTCGGTATGTATGTTGAAGCGATGGCCAAGGAGTGATGACTGAGTTTGCTTTATATCTATCTATCTATCTATCTATCTATCTATCTATCTATCTATCTATCTATCTATATATATATATATATTATTTTTTTTATTTTTTTTTTTTTTTTTTTTTTTTTTCTCTCTCTCTCTCTCTCTCTCGTCTCTCTCGTCTCTCTCGTTCTCTCCTTCTCTCTCTCTCTCTCTCTCTCTCTCTCTCTCTCTCTCTCTCTCTCTCTCTCTCTCTCTCTCTCTCTCTCTCTCTCTCTCTCTCTCTCTCTCTCTTTTCTTCTTTTTTTTTTTTTTTCTTCTTTTTTTCTTTTTTTTTTATTAATTTCTACTACAGTTCTTTTTTTTCTTTCTTTCTTTATCTACTACTATCTTTTTTTCTCAGGTCTTTCTTCTTCCTCTTTCTCTTATATTTTTTTCTCTTCTTTATACAAAGCCTGCAACACACACACACTAAGAGAGAGAGAGAGAGAGAGAGAGAGAGAGAGAGAGAGAGAGAGAGAGAGAGAGAGAGAGAGAGAGAGAGAGAGAGAGAGAGAGAGAGAGAGAGAGAAACTGATAGACAAACAGATACAAAAAAAAAATCAAATAGAAATCTTAAAACAACAATAACAAAATATATCACTTTTCACCGCAACTTCTAAATAACAAATAAACAACAAACTCAAAAGAATTCACAACTTAAAGCAACAAGACGAACGAAAAACCCCGGATGTTCAACCCAAGCCCGCCATTACCGGGGCCAGGCGGTTAAACCCCGAAAATTCAATTGTTATTCCTCCATCACAGCTTTTTAAACGACGTCCATAAGCGAGCCTGATGTCCGTAGAGTGAGAAACAAAGAGGCTCGTGAGACTGTAATACGTTCGGCTCGTTAAACTAATGCGTTTGAGACGTAGTTGGCAAATGAGCCGCTAATGTCGAGATTTCGGCTCCTTTATTTTCAAATCTCCCGCCAAAATCCGCCATCTTGTCGCGCGCTCCCCGATGCTCGTGTTCGGAACGCTAAAGTTGACGATAACATCAAACTACTCAATATTAAGTTTGAGACTTTACATTGCCTTGGCGGGCAAGTTTTCCGACTGGCTAAACACGATATTGCATAATATTTTCTCTCTTCGTTCGTATTGCTCATAGCGCGTGTAGCAATATGGCAATCTATAGCAATGTTGATGTTATAGTACGAATATTTTCATTCTTTCTCGTTGATAGTCTTGATATACAGATAGTATAAGTATTTCCTCTAATTAATACTCTTAGAATAATAATAGTAATAGTAAACCGATAGTACCCATTCATATATATTTTTAAGAATTAGTCTGTACTGATAAACATCAGGAAATTCCTTTTTGAAACAAGGATATTTTCCCACGTGATCAAGAGTCAAAAAAAAAAAGAAAAAGGAACACAAGGTCGTTTTTTCTACTTTCTAAAATTCATAAAGGATTAATCAGCTGGGAACTCGATACCCTGTTCAACTTTGTTTAAAAAACACATTATCGTTTAAATATCGTCAATAGAAAGTGATTGAGAAAGAAATATCATTATATCTTATTACGATTATTAACAATTTTATCTTGATGATGATAATAATGATGATGGTGATGATGTTGATAATGACAATACTCGTCAAGATCATAATGATAATGAGCATTGAGTTAGAAACCTTAAATTTATTCTAATGTTCATATAAGCAGGTTAATTGAAAATTGATATAAAAAATGTTTTAAATACATAATGCACGAAATGTGAATAAAAACACTAGCATACGTATCATATGAACATATAAGTATGTATATTATATATATGTCCTATAAAATATCAACATATTATATAATATACATATTATATCAACATATTATATATCAACATATTATATATCAACATATTATATATATGTATGTATTAGTATGAACATATTATATAATATATCAACATATTATATATAAGTATGTACTAGTATCAACATATTATATTATATATCAACATATTATATATATGTATGTATTAGTATGAACATATCAACATACAATCAACATATTCCTTAAACATGGAAAAATTAGGATACGAAAGAAAGCACTAATATGCACACGATATATAACTATAGCATACTCTAACAAGAAAATATATCATATACGACCAAAATATGACATGGAAGACCTCGCTAACGTCCATTTTCTTCTCGTCTTTGCAGTCGTTCTTCGGCCGGACCTACAACAACATCCCTTCGCCCAACGAGTGCAAGAACAGCGGCCGCTGCGTGATCAACAAGAAGACGCGGACCTCGTGCAAGAGCTGCCGGCTGCGGAAGTGCCTGCGGGTGGGCATGTCGAAGAGCGGCTCTCGCTACGGCCGCCGCTCCAACTGGTTCAAGATCCACTACCTGATGCAGAACAACAGCTCGGCCACGTCCTCGGCCGACGACCCCGCGGCGAGCGAGGCCAGCGCCCCCACGGCCACCAGCACGACCACGTCCCCGGGCCTCATCAGCCCCTCGTCGGAGAGCATGGCGCTCAGTCCGGACCTCAAGGACTTCAAGGACTTCAAGGACTTCAAGCTCAGCCCCGACTTCAAGCTGAACTCCGACTTCAAGGCCGTGCTGGAGTGCAAGGGCCTGAACTCGCCCTCGTCCTCGGAGTCGCACAACTCCGACTCGTCGCTGGACCTGAGCGAGAAGTCGCTGTTCCCGCCCTACTCCGAGCACCTGTACCCGAAGGACCTCCTGGCGCTGTACAACCTGCCGACGCTGACGCCCCGCCTCCCGCCCTACGTGGCGCCCACCACCCTCGCTCACCGCTACCTCTACCCCTACTACCCGTTCCTCTCCGTCTACTCCCGCAAGCAGTACTTGGACACCCTGATGCAGGAGGCCCGGCAGCGGGGGGTCGCCACGCCCGTCGACGGCGACGACGAGCCCGGCGACGGCGGCTCGCCCCCCGCCCGCGACTTCGCGCCGCCGCCCAAGTTCTTCAAGCCCAACCCCTCGCCCACGCACGACCTCAAGCTGCCGGTGCGGGAGCCCCCGAGCCTCGCTCAGGTCCGCAACCTGCTGCCCTTCCGCCAGAACCTGCTGGTGCGGGACATCCTCAGCTCGGGGCGCAACCCGGGCCACGACCTGTCGCCCAGAGGAAGCCCCGACCTGCTGACCGTCGGCGCCACGGCCCCGCAGGACCTGCCCATCGACCTGAGCGTCAAGAACAAGTCGCCGTCGCCGCCGCGGCCCGTGTCCGTCGGCGAGCGCTCGGCCTCCAGCTCGCCCCGGGGCGCGCAGGAGGGCGGCAGAGAGAGCAAGGAGGCCGCCGAGGGCCCGGCAGGCAGGAGGAAGGAGGAGCAGGACGCGCCGCTCGATCTCAGCGCCGCGAGGACGGGGTAGCGGGCGCCAGGGACCGCCGCCCCGCCGTGCTACAGGTGCCAAGAGGAAGGACACGCAGGGCCGCTCGCAGGTGCCACCCGACGATGCCACTCCCACTCAGAGCCCCCGTCCGCCGGGTGCCCCGCCCCCTGCGCCCCTCCACCAAGCGGAAGGACTTCAGCGCGAAAGAACGCAACGCAGCTGCGGAAGTTCCCTCGGACAGATCCGTACACATATACAATATAAATATATAGATATATTTCCTCCCGCAACCCGCGCCACTCCGCCGAGGAAGGCGTCGAGGCCGAGCGGAGCGCCCGGGTGGATCCTTCGCGAGCCGTTCCTTCCTTCCTTCCTTCCTTGCTTCCTTCTTTCCTTCCTTCCTTCCTTCCTTCCTTCCTTCCTTCCTTCCTTCCTTCCTTCCTTCCTTCCTTCCTTCCTTCCTTCCCCGGGTCGACTCTTCCGCCGCGCTCTCCTTCCATCAACTCTCTCAACGGACGATATCATTTTGGTAGTAATTCCTAAAAAGTGCCATCGAAAGTACAAGTTCTTCCGTTTTAAATAACTTTTTATTTTCCTCGTTGTCGACTGTACAGTATTTTGAATAGTTTTTTTGTTATTTCTTATGAACCAGTGTTTATTTTCCTAAGAGACATATCTCCTGTTTCTTTATACCCGCTCTCCCTTCACACACAAACTTCCCTCCTTACATTAGTCAACGGAGGGACACGAAACCCGTTCGAATCCATGGACGAAACCCGTTCGAATCCATGGACGAAACCCGTTCGAATCCATGGACGAAACCCGTTCGAATCCATGGACGAAACTCGAAGTGAATCTGAACGAACCAGAAGGATTTGCCATTCCCCCCCAAAATCGATTTTCCATAAGGAGGAAAATGGAATTAAAACAAACAAGGAGAAAAGAAGAAGAAAAATAGAAATGCAGTAATAAACGTTTGATTTTATGACTCCTATTTTTGGAAAGAGATTGAAAGAAAATGAAAGAAGAGAAAAAAAATCATTGATATATACATTACGCACAAAACTTGAAACGAGGTCTTTCAAACACTTTCTGCAATCTGTATCCGATAATGAAACGACACATACAGTTTGCAAGATAGTACTAGCGATAGGCCTACATCTGTGTACGTGGAATTCTATAGGTTTATATTGATGAGCAGACCTTGAAAGCGTCACGACACCAAACCTGTTCAATTTCCCTTACGCTAAATGCAAAAAAAAAACGACTATGATCATTCTATTTTCTCTCTTTTTTTCCCCTTTTTCGTCATAAAATCTTTCACTTTCTTCAAGGTTTGGGTTAGTCACGCAAGGTCCATAAAGCCCATGTCCATATTAGCAGATTTATGGAAAAAAAAAATTAACCTCATCCCAGTATGAACTCAAGTCTTTGTTGATGAATGCGACAGAAAATCTTATAATTTTTATTCAACTTTCCAGTATTTATTTTGTAAATATTCTAGAGTTAAACGATGTACAGCCGAATAATGTTATGTCCATAAGGTGTAAAAGCACAAGTCAACACTGTGGACCATCGACCTTAGTGCCTTAATGTCACGACTGTGTTACCCTGTCCTTCATATCGGGGTTATATTAATCATGTAACTGTACTATAACTATTCTTAATCGAGTATCTTATCTACCAAGAGGATTTTTTTTCTCAATCTTCGTGTGGATACGATAATACAAATGAAATAACTCAATCAATAACATCAATTTTTCTTCACTGTGATCCAAGGAAAACATGTTTGAAACATGATCGTCCCAAGAAATTAAGGTGAACTTCATGACATTAATTTAGTGCAGTAGATTTTTTTTTTTTTATACTTTTTTTTATTCTCTTTTTTTATGGCCTAAGGCGAAGGTGCCGCTAAGTGTACACGAGTCTGTGAATATGATATTTATTGTAGGAAAAAGTCGGTGCCATTTAGTGTATAAGATCTAGAGTAATATAATAAAAGCAACAATAGAGAAACAAAAGAGGTTTTATTTATCTTCTATTCCTTTGGTTGTGTATAGATCTAATTTCTTTACTGATAAAGGAAGACATAATGATTCATGTACGATTGATACAAAAAAAAGGTAAGAAAGAGAGAAACAGACACGTAAACACACACGCACACACACACACATACACACACACACACACACACACACACACACAACTCTACGGGAAAAACACGCCGCATACAAAACTAACCCTTATTCACGAACTATCAAGTAATTCGTATGACATTAATATACGTAAATAAATGAATTAATAAATAATCAAACGCATATATCTATATATGCAGATGAATGTTTACATATAAATCTATAATGCAATTTAAACAATTAGATGTATTTTATCCTATGAGCAAATCTAGAATTAACAATTTGCAATAAGCAATTAATTTTCGTAAAACATATGATAACATAACATGGAAAATAACACAACGTAACACATGATATAAGATAACATATTATAACATATAACACAACATGGAAAATAACATAACACAACATACGATATAAGAAAACATAACATAAGAGAACATAAAATATAACATCAAAATAACATAACAGAACACAACATAACAGAACACAACATAACAGAACAGAACACAACATAACATAACACAACATAACATAACATAACACAACACAACACAACAGAACAAAACATAACATAACATGAATATGAACAGTTGATTTGATAAGAAAATGTGAAGGGAGTTCTATCATAGGCTTCTATCATGTGGTGAATTGCAAATAACAATAACAAAAAAGAAACAAAACAAGAAAAAAAGAAACAAAGAAACAAATTATTATTATTATCATTATCATTATTATTAGCATTATTATTATTATCATTAGCATAAATCTGTATATAATAATTGTTATGAAAGATATAAAATGTTAATGATAACAATAATAATGATTATGAACAATAATGATAATTGTAAAAATGATGACGATTAAGAATGTTGACAAAAATAGTAATAACACCTAAACTAGCATAATTATGGTATAAATAATGATAATGAAAATGAAAATGGTTTAAAGGTCTAATAGTAATGATGATAAAGTTAAAAATGTGAATTATGGAAATGATGATAATTACGATAAAAACTGAAGGAATGATAACGATAATTATAAAGAAAATAATAATAATAATGATAATAATAAGAACAATAATGATAATGAAAAGAAAATGATAATGAAAATAAATATGACAATAATGATGATGATAACAATGCTAACAATAATGATAATGATAACTGAAAATAATAATGACAAAGATGATACTAAAAACAATGATGATAGTGATAATACTGATAATAATGATAATTTCAAAATGACTTCTTTTCAAAAATAAACAATAAAAATGTTAGCAATAAGATTGACCAAAGATGCAATATAAAGCTATTTAAATCTCCGATCTCATAAGTTACAGTGATAGATAATAAGTTACAAATAAAATGTGTTAATTGAAGACTAATAAGATAAATGGTAATATTAATAATACTGATGACGATAAAAATAAAAAGATGATGATAATGATGATGACGAGGATATTAATAATAATAGTAATGATAATAATAATAGTTATAATAATAATGATAATAATAATAATAATAATAATAATAATAATAATAATAATAATAATAATAATAATAATAATAATGATACGAATAATTATAATAATAATAATAATATAATATTGATAATGATAATAATAATGATAATAATGATGATAGTAATAATAACACTGGTGATATCAATAATGATGAATTATAATAATAATAAAGACAATATTGATAATAGCGATAATGCGGATGATGATGATAATGATAATAGTAAAAATAACAATAATAATGATAATCATAATCATAATAATTTTAAACATGATAATAATAATCATGATAATGATGATAATAATAATAATGAAAATAATAGTAACAATGGCAACAACAACAAAACAGCAACATCACCAACAACAACAATGATAATGGATAGTGTTATTAATGATAAAACATATCCATTATTCTAAGAATTAAAAAAATAATAATAAGTAAATAAATAAATAAATAGAAATAAGAGGCCCCTTTAATCACACTTCAAGGATTAGGATAACATTAATAAATTTGATAACGGATTTTAAAACATATGGCAATAAACTTGGACACGTGGGTTCCGTTTTCTTTAAAATAAATAAATAAATAAATAAACACTAAGCGTAGTCTTACCTAAACCGTTGTAACAGAAGAAAATTAATATTGAAACAATTCCAAAAGATAAACCTAATATATTCCATGAACGAACCAAAAAGAGAAGTGAAATAATAGTTATGATGAGGATTTTGATAATAATAATGATGATATTAAATAATTGATAAATGAATAGATAATTGAAATAGATAAACATTACATCGTAGTAGGCATGATGCTCTTACGTGCATAAAAAAAGAAAAAGAAAAAAATACATTCAGTACACAAAAACAACATATTCCTAAATTAAAAAAACTATTAGCAAATTATCTGAGAATGTCCCAGTTTTCCTATCTTTATCTATGTCATCTAACGTAACTAGCGATATCTCTGAACATTTTCCTAAATGTTTTTTGGTGCAAAAGTTGCCAACAAGGTTTTTTCATTCATTATCATAGGACTGTACTCCTTTCATAACACTGAAATGTTGTTTTTACTATCATTATGATTGATATCATGATTATTGTTAATACTACTATCATTATTATCATTTCCACTACAATTACTATTACTTTTACTATCATCATCGCTATTATTAGTATTATTACAATTATAATCCTCATTATCATCATTAACATTATCATTAACATTGCTGTTATAATGATAATAATAATGATAAAAATAATTATTACTATTATTATCATTACTATTACTATTATTATCATTGCGTTATGATGTATACTATCAATTATTCTTATTCAATTTAGGCCACAATCCCGAGCATTTAATTATCTGGGAGCTTCTCTCGGAAAAAAATAGATAATGGACACGTGGGAGAATTTCAGATAACAAAGATAACGAAAGCATTTCATTGACGTCATTTCCTTGGGTCGTCGATTTTATGCCTTGATTTGTTATTGTTCATGTTCATTGTAATGGCCAAGACTGAGATTACAATACTGAGAACACACACACACACAAATATATATATATATATATATATATATATATATATATATATATATATATATATATATATTATATATATATATATATATACATATATATATACATATATATATAAATCTATATATATAAATATATATATATATATATATATATATATATATATAGACATATATATGATGTTTATATATATATATATATATATATACATACACATATATATATATATAAATGTATCTAAATGTATGTATATATATATATATATATATATATATATATATATATATATATATATATATATATATATATATATATATATATATATATGTATGTATATATGTATATATAATATTTATACATATATATACATATATATATATATATGTATATATAAATATATATATATATATATATATATATATATAGTCTTTTGATCGGTATGAATTTTGGTATTTTGGGAAGCAGACATAGTGTGGTGTATATATCGATACATATTGCAATTTTTGTTCGAATCTCGGTAAGCCAGTTTAATTCTGAAATGGCGATGATAACGATTAATATTAATGATGATAGAAATGGAAATACAAATGAAAATCGATCTGCATTTTTTATGCTCCCCTTTGTGGATTCGAACCCACGAGCCCGGATTCTTCCTCCCCCCCCCTAAATCAGTCTATCTCCTCCCCCCCCCCCCACTCCCCCTCTCGCATCAAAGACTATATACGAAAGATAGGAAAGCCTGGCAACAGCCTGTGAGCCCCAGCGATTGGTGGATAGTGTAATATCTGAACAATAGATGGCGTTGTGTACACGAAGTATCGTCTTTTTGTTTAATTTCATGAAACGTCACTTACTGAAAATGGTAGGAAAGGTTTGTTTGTTTGTTTTTGCATGTTTTATGCTTCCTGTTCTAGCTGTAGGCCTGCTTTCCGCAATACTTTCATTGATGATGACGAAATCAAATAAAGAACTGTTTTACATACGTTTTTTGTTTATCCTTGATTGACACAACAAATATTGTATTACCACCAATGATATTTTCTGCAATAAAATTGGATAGTATTTAAACAATGGAATAATTCTATTGATATGTAAATATGCATACACATGAGATAACTTATTGTTTTATTGTCTTTTTCTGAAAAAGTGCAAAACCTTATTTTAATGTAAGTAAAGAAATCTCTAATAAGAAAAAAAGTTATTAATGAACAGAATAATTATATAATTCCATGTAAATTCATATATATATACATACATACATATATATATATATATTAGTTCTTTGATAGTTATATTTCGTCTCTTTAAAAAAAAGAAGTAAAATTTCAACTGAAACTAAACCTTAGTTACATACCTGAACAATAGATGGCGCTGTATGAAGTTTTGGACGTCACATTTTTTTCATGGGTGTGACACGTGCTTTCCTATCTTTGGTTTCCGTGGTCTTTTTTGGTTCAAATGATAAGCTATAATAGTTAATCGTTATAGTAATGTAAAAAAAAGTATTAATCATATAAAACGATTTAAAAAGTCAGTTTAAAATGTAAGTAATATTTAAAAATTGGCAAAATTCTCTCTTGTATTTGATAAAAACAGATATAAATTTGTAACTAGCTGCTCGTCTGTTTGTTTACATTTGTCCACGTTCCCCCGTCAGCTGACTGGATGAGAATAGCGAGACTACGCCTTTATTTAGCATTAAACATTCGTTTTTTCGCACTAAATCGTCACCACATAGGCTGAATAACGTTCGCCATCGCCAGAGCCTGTGCAGGGGTCGAAGCCATCTTCCTGTGTTTAGAATTTTGGCCGGACTGTCTCCGTGTTTCTCATCGCTTGTGTGACTGCGTGAGCCAAAATTTCCGTGGAAAAGTAATGCGGAAAAAGTGCTAGTGTGAAGACCTTTAGATTACCGATGCCTACGCTAGCCACAAACTCATAGTAGCGAATGTCAAAAGTAAGGAAATATGTAATTTTTAAACCCCCCTGACTCGAAGTTCCAGTGGAGATGTGATGGCCGAGTGGTTTTAGCATCGGACTTCGGGCGTGCCGGCACGGCCGCCCGGGTCCGAGTGTTCGAGCCCCGGCCGGTGACAGTGTTTCCTTAGGCAAGGAACTTTACTTTAATTGCCTAGTCGACTTGGGGGTGTATGAATGTGTGTGAGAGTGATTGTGTGTGTGTGAGTGAATGTGTGTGTATAATATAGTATAATCTAATATATAATTTCATTTCATTTCGGTGTGATGTATAATAATAATGTATAATATGTATAATCTAATATATAATTTCATTTCAGGATTGGTGATGGAGAGTGGAGTGGAGTGGTGGTGAGTGAGAGGAGTGGCGTGCTAGGGTCTTCCCCCGGGGGGGCTCAGGATTGGTGATGGAGAGTGGAGTGGAGTGGAGTGGTGGTGAGTGAGAGTGGCGTGCTAGGGTCTTCCCCCGGGGGGGCTCAGGATTGGTGATGGAGAGTGGAGTGGAGTGGAGTGGTGGTGAGTGAGAGTGGCGTGCTAGGGTCTTCCCCCGGGGGGGCTCAGGATTGGTGATGGAGAGTGGAGTGGAGTGGAGTGGTGGTGAGTGAGAGTGGCGTGCTAGGGTCTTCCCCCGGGGGGGCTCAGGATTGGTGATGGAGAGTGGAGTGGAGTGGAGTGGTGGTGAGTGAGAGTGGCGTGCTAGGGTCTTCCCCCGGGGGGGCTCAGGATTGGTGATGGAGAGTGGAGTGGAGTGGAGTGGAGTGGTGGTGAGTGAGAGTGAGTGGCGTGCTAGGGTCTTCCCCCGGGGGGGCTCAGGATTGGTGATGGAGAGTGGAGTGGAGTGGAGTGGAGTGGTGGTGAGTGAGAGTGAGTGGCGTGCTAGGGTCTTCCCCCGGGGGGGCTCAGGATTGGTGATGGAGAGTGGAGTGGAGTGGAATGGTGGTGAGTGAGAGTGGCGTGCTAGGGTCTTCCCCCGGGGGGGCTCAGGATTGGTGATGGAGAGTGGAGTGGAGTGGAGTGGAGTGGTGGTGAGTGAGAGTGGCGTGCTAGGGTCTTCCCCCGGGGGGGCTCAGGATTGGTGATGGAGAGTGGAGTGGAGTGGAGTGGAGTGGTGGTGAGTGAGAGTGGCGTGCTAGGGTCTTCCCCCGGGGGGGACTCAGGATTGGTGATGGAGAGTGGAGTGGAGTGGAGTGGTGAGTGAGTGAGAGTGGCGTGCTAGGGTCTTCCCCCGGGGGGGCTCAGGATTGGTGATGGAGAGTGGAGTGGAGTGGTGGTGAGTGAGAGTGGCGTGCTAGGGTCTTCCCCCGGGGGGGCTCAGGATTGGTGATGGAGAGTGGAGTGGAGTGGAGTGGAGTGGTGGTGAGTGAGAGTGGCGTGCTAGGGTCTTCCCCCGGGGGGGCTCAGGATTGGTGATGGAGAGTGGAGTGGAGTGGAGTGGTGAGTGAGTGAGAGTGGCGTGCTAGGGTCTTCCCCCGGGGGGGCTCAGGAGAGAGTGGAGTGGAGTGGAGTGGTGGTGAGTGAGAGTGAGTGGCGTGCTAGGGTCTTCACCCGGGGGGGCTCAGGATTGGTGATGTGGAGTGGAGTGGAGTGGTGGTGAGTGAGAGTGAGTGGCGTGCTAGGGTCTTCCCCCGGGGGGGCTCAGGATTGGTGATGGAGAGTGGAGTGGAGTGGAGTGGTGAGTGAGTGAGAGTGGCGTGCTAGGGTCTTCCCCCGGGGGGGCTCAGGAGAGAGTGGAGTGGAGTGGAGTGGTGGTGAGTGAGAGTGAGTGGCGTGCTAGGGTCTTCCCCCGGGGGGGCTCAGGATTGGTGATGTGGAGTGGAGTGGAGTGGTGGTGAGTGAGTGAGAGTGGCGTGCTAGGGTCTTCCCCCGGGGGGGCTCAGGATTGGTGATGGAGAGTGGAGTGGAGTGGAGTGGAGTGGTGGTGAGTGAGAGTGAGTGGCGTGCTAGGGTCTTCCCCCGGGGGGGCTCAGGATTGGTGATGGAGAGTGGAGTGGAGTGGAGTGGAGTGGTGGTGAGTGAGTGAGAGTGGCGTGCTAGGGTCTTCCCCCGGGGGGGGCTCAGGATTGGTGATGGAGAGTGGAGTGGAGTGGAGTGGAGTGGGGTGGTGGTGAGTGAGTGAGAGTGGCGTGCTAGGGTCTTCCCCCGGGGGGGCTCAGGATTGGTGATGGAGAGTGGAGTGGAGTGGAGTGGGGTGGTGGTGAGTGAGAGTGAGTGGCGTGCTAGGGTCTTCCCCCGGGGGGGCTCAGGATTGGTGATGGAGAGTGGAGTGGAGTGGAGTGGGGTGGTGGTGAGTGAGTGAGAGTGGCGTGCTAGGGTCTTCCCCCGGGGGGGCTCAGGATTGGGGATGGAGAGTGGAGTGGAGTGGAGTGGGGTGGTGGTGAGTGAGTGAGAGTGACGTGCTAGGGTCTTCCCCCGGGGGGGCTCAGGATTGGTGATGGAGAGTGGAGTGGAGTGGAGTGGTGGTGAGTGAGTGAGAGTGGCGTGCTAAGGTCTTCCCCCGGGGGGGCTCAGGATTGGTGATGGAGAGTGGAGTGGAATGGAGTGGAGTGGTGGTGAGTGAGTGAGAGTGGCGTGCTAGGGTCTTCCCCGGGGGGGCTCAGGATTGGTGATGGAGAGTGGAGTGGAGTGGAGTGGAGTGGCGGTGAGTGAGTGAGAGTGGCGTGCTAGGGCCCCCCCGGGGGGCTCAGGATTGGTGATGAGTGAGAGTGGTGAGTGAGTGAGAGTGAGTATTGGTGATGAGTGAGTGGTGAGTGAGTGAGAGTGGCGTGCTAGGGTCTCCCCCCGGGGGGGCTCAGGATTGGTGATGGAGAGTGGAGTGGAGTGGAGTGGAGTGGTGGTGAGTGAGTGAGAGTGGCGTGCTAGGGTCTTCCCCCGGGGGGGCTCAGGATTGGTGATGGAGAGAGTGGAGTTGAGTGGTGGTGAGTGAGTGAGTGAGAGTGGCGTGCTAGGGTCTTCCCCCGGGGGGGCTCAGGATTGGTGATGGAGAGTGGAGTGGAGTGGTGTGGAGTGGAGTGGTGGTGAGTGAGTGAGAGTGGCGTGCTAGGGTCTTCCCCCGGGGGGGCTCAGGATTGGTGATGGAGAGTGGAGTGGAGTGGAGTGGAGTGGTGGTGAGTGAGTGAGAGTGGCGTGCTAGGGTCTTCCCCCGCGGGGGCTCAGGATTGGTGATGTGGAGTGGAGTGGAGTGGAGTGGTGGTGAGTGAGTGAGAGTGGCGTGCTAGGGTCTTCCCCCGGGGGGGCTCAGGATTGGTGATGGAGAGTGGAGTGGATTGGAGTGGAGTGGTGGTGAGTGAGTGAGAGTGGCGTGCTAGGGTCTTCCCCGGGGGGGGCTCAGGATTGGTGATGGAGAGTGGAGTGGAGTGGTGGTGAGTGAGTGAGAGTGGCGTGCTAGGGTCTTCCCCCGGGGGGGCTCAGGATTGGTGATGGAGAGTGGAGTGGAGTGGAGTGGAGTGGTGGTGAGTGAGTGAGAGTGGCGTGCTAGGGTCTTCCCCCGGGGGGGCTCAGGATTGGTGATGGAGAGTGGAGTGGAGTGGAGTGGAGTGGTGGTGAGTGAGAGTGGCGTGCTAGGGTCTTCCCCCGGGGGGGCTCAGGATTGGTGATGGAGAGTGGAGTGGAGTGGAGTGAGTGGTGGTGAGAGAGAGTGTGTGGCGTGCTAGGGTCTTCCCCGGGGAGGCTCAGGATTGGTGGTGGTGGTGGAGGAGGAGTGAGTGAGTGGTGGTGAGAGAGAGAGTGTGGCGTGCTAGGGTCTTCCCCGGGGAGGCTCAGGATTGGTGATGGAGAGTGGAGTGGAGTGGAGTGGAGTAGTGGTGAGTGAGTGAGAGTGGCGTGCTAGGGTCTTCCCCCGGGGGGGCTCAGGATTGGTGATGGAGAGAGGAGTGGTGAGTGGTGGTGGTGAGAGAGAGAGTGGCGTGCTAGGGTCTTCCCCGGGGGGGCTCAGGATTGATGGTGGTGATGGAGGAGTGGTGAGTGGTGGTGAGTGAGAGTGGCGTGCTAGGGTCTTCCCCCGGGGGGACTCAGGATTGGTGATGGAGAGTGGAGTGGAGTGGTGGTGAGTGAGAGTGGCGTGCTAGGGTCTTCCCCCGGGGGGACTCAGGATTGGTGATGGAGAGTGGAGTGGAGTGGTGGTGAGTGAGAGTGGCGTGCTAGGGTCTTCCCCCGGGGGGGCTCAGGATTGGTGATGGAGAGTGGAGTGGAGTGGAGTGGTGGTGAGTGAGAGTGGCGTGCTAGGGTCTTCCCCCGGGGGGGCTCAGGATTGGTGATGGAGAGTGGAGTGGAGTGGAGTGGTGGTGAGTGAGAGTGGCGTGCTAGGGTCTTCCCCCCGGGGGGCTCAGGATTGGTGATGGAGAGTGGAGTGGAGTGGAGTGGAGTGGTGGTGAGTGAGAGTGGCGGGCTAGGGTCTTCCCCCGGGGGGGCTCAGGATTGGTGATGGAGAGTGGAGTGGAGTGGAGTGGAGTGGTGGTGAGTGAGAGTGAGTGGCGTGCTAGGGTCTTCCCCCGGGGGGGCTCAGGATTGGTGATGGAGAGTGGAGTGGAGTGGAGTGGTGAGTGAGTGAGAGTGGCGTGCTAGGGTCTTCCCCCGGGGGGGCTCAGGATTGGTGATGGAGAGTGGAGTGGAGTGGAGTGGAGTGGTGGTGAGTGAGAGTGGCGTGCTAGGGTCTTCCCCCGGGGGGGGCTCAGGATTGGTGATGGAGAGTGGAGTGGAGTGGAGTGGAGTGGTGGTGAGTGAGAGTGGCGTGCTAGGGTCTTCCCCCGGGGGGGACTCAGGATTGGTGATGGAGAGTGGAGTGGAGTGGAGTGGTGAGGGAGTGAGAGTGGCGTGCTAGGGTCTTCCCCCGGGGGGGCTCAGGATTGGTGATGGAGAGTGGAGTGGAGTGGTGGTGAGTGAGAGTGGCGTGCTAGGGTCTTCCCCCGGGGGGGCTCAGGATTGGTGATGGAGAGTGGAGTGGAGTGGAGTGGAGTGGTGGTGAGTGAGAGTGGCGTGCTAGGGTCTTCCCCCGGGGGGGCTCAGGATTGGTGATGGAGAGTGGAGTGGAGTGGTGGTGGGTGAGTGAGTGAGAGTGGCGTGCTAGGGTCTTCCCCCGGGGGGGCTCAGGATTGGTGATGGAGAGTGGAGTGGAGTGGTGGTGAGTGAGAGTGAGTGGCGTGCTAGGGTCTTCCCCCGGGGGGGCTCAGGATTGGTGATGGAGAGTGGAGTGGTGGTGAGTGAGAGGGAGTGGCGTGCTAGGGCTTCCCCGGGGGGCTCAGGATTGGTGATGGAGAGTGGAGTGGTGGTGGGTGAGTGAGTGGAGTGGCGTGCTAGGGCTTCCCCGGGGGGCTCAGGATTGGTGATGGAGAGTGGAGTGGTGGTGGGTGAGTGAGTGGAGTGGCGTGCTAGGGCTTCCCCGGGGGGCTCAGGATTGGTGATGGAGAGTGGAGTGGTGGTGAGTGAGAGTGAGTGGCGTGCTAGGGTCTTCCCCCGGGGGGGCTCAGGATTGGTGATGGAGAGTGGAGTGGTGGTGAGTGAGTGAGAGTGGCGTGCTAGGGTCTTCCCCCGGGGGGGCTCAGGATTGGTGATGGAGAGAGAGGAGTGGTGAGTGGTGGTGAGTGAGAGTGAGTGGCGTGCTAGGGTCTTCCCCGGGGGGCTCAGGATTGGTGATGGAGAGTGGAGTGGAGTGGAGTGGAGTGGTGGTGAGTGAGTGAGAGTGGCGTGCTAGGGTCTTCCCCCGGGGGGGCTCAGGATTGGTGATGGAGAGTGGAGTGGAGTGGAGTGGAGTGGAGTGGTGGTGAGTGAGTGAGAGTGGCGTGCTAGGGTCTTCCCCCGGGGGGGCTCAGGATTGGTGATGGAGAGTGGAGTGGAGTGGAGTGGGGTGGTGGTGAGTGAGAGTGAGTGGCGTGCTAGGGTCTTCCCCCGGGGGGGCTCAGGATTGGTGATGGAGAGTGGAGTGGAGTGGAGTGGAGTGGTGGTGAGTGAGTGAGAGTGGCGTGCTAGGGTCTTCCCCCGGGGGGGCTCAGGATTGGTGATGGAGAGTGGAGTGGAGTGGAGTGGAGTGGTGGTGAGTGAGTGAGAGTGGCGTGCTAAGGTCTTCCCCCGGGGGGGCTCAGGATTGGTGATGGAGAGTGGAGTGGAATGGAGTGGAGTGGTGGTGAGTGAGTGAGAGTGGCGTGCTAGGGTCTTCCCCCGGGGGGGCTCAGGATTGGTGATGGAGAGTGGAGTGGAGTGGAGTGGAGTGGTGTGTGAGTGAGTGAGAGTGGCGTGCTAGGGTCTTCCCCCGGGGGGGCTCAGGATTGGTGATGGAGAGTGGAGTGGAGTGGAGGTGGTGGTGGGTGAGTGAGTGAGAGTGGCGTGCTAGGGTCTTCCCCCGGGGGGGCTCAGGATTGGTGATGGAGAGTGGAGTGGAGTGGTGTGGAGTGGAGTGGTGGTGAGTGAGTGAGAGTGGCGAGCTAGGGTCTTCCCCCGGGGGGGCTCAGGATTGGTGATGGAGAGTGGAGTGGAGTGGAGTGGAGTGGTGGTGAGTGAGTGAGAGTGGCGTGCTAGGGTCTTCCCCCGGGGGGGCTCAGGATTGGTGATGTGGAGTGGAGTGGAGTGGAGTGGTGGTGAGTGAGTGAGAGTGGCGTGCTAGGGTCTTCCCCCGGGGGGGCTCAGGATTGGTGATGGAGAGTGGAGTGGATTGGAGTGGAGTGGTGGTGAGTGAGTGAGAGTGGCGTGCTAGGGTCTTCCCCCGGGGGGGCTCAGGATTGGTGATGGAGAGTGGACTGGAGTGGTGGTGAGTGAGTGAGAGTGGCGTGCTAGGGTCTTCCCCCGGGGGGGCTCAGGATTGGTGATGGAGAGTGGAGTGGAGTGGAGTGGAGTGGTGGTCAGTGAGTGAGAGTGGCGTGCTAGGGTCTTCCCCCGGGGGGGCTCAGGATTGGTGATGGAGAGTGGAGTGGAGTGGAGTGGAGTGGTGGTGAGTGAGTGAGAGTGGTGTGCTAGGGTCTTCCCCCGGGGGGGCTCAGGATTGGTGATGGAGAGTGGAGTGGAGTGGAGTGGAGTGGTGGTGAGTGAGTGAGTGTGGCGTGCTAGGGTCTTCCCCGGGGAGGCTCAGGATTGGTGATGGAGGAGGAGTGGTGGTGGTGAGAGAGTGGTGGTGGTGATGGAGTGAGTGAGTGAGTGTGGCGTGCTAGGGTCTTCCCCGGGGAGGCTCAGGATTGGTGATGGAGAGTGGAGTGGAGTGGAGTGGAGTAGTGGTGAGTGAGTGAGGGTGGCGTGCTAGGGTCTTCCCGGGGGGGGCTCAGGATTGGGGGTGGTGGTGGAGGAGGAGTGGCGAGTGGTGAGTGAGTGGCGTGCTAGGGTCTTCCCCGGGGAGGCTCAGGATTGGTGATGGAGAGAGGAGTGGAGTGGAGTGGTGAGTGAGTGAGAGTGGCGTGCTAGGGTCTTCCCCCGGGGGGACTCAGGATTGGTGATGGAAAGTGGAGTGGAGTGGAGTGGTGAGTGAGTGAGAGTGGCGTGCTAGGGTCTTTCCCCGGGGGGGCTCAGGATTGGTGATGGAGAGTGGAGTGGAGTGGAGTGGAGTGGGGTGGTGGTGAGTGAGAGTGAGTGGCGTGCTAGGGTCTTCCCCCGGGGGGGCTCAGGATTGGTGATGGAGAGTGGAGTGGAGTGGAGTGGAGTGGAGTGGTGGTGAGTGAGTGAGAGTGGCGTGCTAGGGTCTTCCCCCGGGGGGACTCAGGATTGGTGATGGAGAGCGGAGTGGAGTGGAGGTGGTGGTGGGTGAGTGAGTGAGAGTGGCGTGCTAGGGTCTTCCCCCGGGGGGACTCAGGATTGGTGATGGAGAGCGGAGTGGAGTGGAGGTGGTGGTGGGTGAGTGAGTGAGAGTGGCGTGCTAGGGTCTTCCCCCGGGGGGGCTCAGGATTGGTGATGGAGAGCGGAGTGGAGTGGAGTGGAGTGGTGGTGAGTGAGAGTGGCGTGCTAGGGTCTTCCCCCGGGGGGGCTCAGGATTGGTGATGGAGAGTGGAGTGGAGTGGAGTGGAGTGGTGGTGAGTGAGAGTGAGTGGCGTGCTAGGGTCTTCCCCCGGGGGGGCTCAGGATTGGTGATGGAGAGTGGAGTGGAGTGGAGTGGTGAGTGAGTGAGAGTGGCGTGCTAGGGTCTTCCCCCGGGGGGGCTCAGGATTGGTGATGGAGAGTGGAGTGGAGTGGTGGTGAGTGAGTGAGAGTGGCGTGCTAGGGTCTTCCCCCGGGGGGGCTCAGGATTGGTGATGGAGAGTGGAGTGGAGTGGAGTGGTGGTGAGTGAGTGAGAGTGGCGTGCTAGGGTCTTCCCCCGGGGGGGCTCAGGATTGGTGATGGAGAGTGGAGTGGAGTGGAGTGGAGTGGTGGTGAGTGAGTGAGAGTGGCGTGCTAGGGTCTTCCCCCGGGGGGGCTCAGGATTGGTGATGGAGAGTGGAGTGGAGTGGTGGTGAGTGAGTGAGTGAGAGTGGCGTGCTAGGGTCTTCCCCCGGGGGGGCTCAGGATTGGTGATGGAGAGTGGAGTGGAGTGGAATGGTGGTGAGTGAGTGAGAGTGGCGTGCTAGGGTCTTCCCCCGGGGGGGCTCAGGATTGGTGATGGAGAGTGGAGTGGAGTGGTGGTGAGTGAGTGAGAGTGGCGTGCTAGGGTCTTCCCCCGGGGGGACTCAGGATTGGTGATGGAGAGTGGAGTGGAGTGGAGTGGTGGTGGGTGAGTGAGTGAGAGTGGCGTGCTAGGGTCTTCCCCCGGGGGGACTCAGGATTGGTGATGGAGAGTGGAGTGGAGTGGAGTGGAGTGGTGGTGGGTGAGTGAGTGAGAGTGGCGTGCTAGGGTCTTCCCCCGGGGGGACTCAGGATTGGTGATGGAGAGTGGAGTGGTGGTGAGTGAGTGAGAGTGGCGTGCTAGGGTCTTCCCCCGGGGGGACTCAGGATTGGTGATGGAGAGTGGAGTGGAGTGGTGGTGAGTGAGTGAGAGTGGCGTGCTAGGGTCTTCCCCCGGGGGGACTCAGGATTGGTGATGGAGAGTGGAGTGGAGTGGTGGTGAGTGAGTGAGAGTGGCGTGCTAGGGTCTTCCCCCGGGGGGACTCAGGATTGGTGATGGAGAGTGGAGTGGAGTGGAGTGGATTGTTGGTGAGTGAGAGTGGCGTGCTAGGGTCTTCCCCCGGGGGGGCTCAGGATTGGTGATGTAGAGTGGAGTGGAGTGGAGTGGAGTGGCGAGTGGTGAGTGAGTGTGGCGTGCTAGGGTCTTCCCCGGGGAGGCTCAGGATTGGCGGTGGTGGTGGAGGAGGAGTGGCGAGTGGTGAGTGAGTGTGGCGTGCTAGGGTCTTCCCCGGGGAGGCTCAGGATTTGTGATGGAGAGTGGAGTGGAGTGGAGTGGAGTAGTGGTGAGTGAGTGAGAGTGGCGTGCTAGGGTCTTCCCCCGGGGGGGCTCAGGATTGGTGATGGAGAGTCGAGAGGAGTGGAGGTGGTGGTGAGTGAGTGAGTGAGTGAGAGTGGCGTGCTAGGGTCTTCCCCGGGGGGGCTCAGGATTGGTGATGGAGAGTGGAGTGGAGTGGAGTGGAGTGGTGGTGAGTGAGAGTGGCGTGCTAGGGTCTTCCCCGGGGGGGCTCAGGATTGGTGATGGAGAGTGGAGTGGAGTGGAGTGGAGTGGTGGTGAGTGAGTGAGAGTGGCGTGCTAGGGTCTTCCCCCGGGGGGGCTCAGGATTGGTGATGGAGAGAGGAGTGGAGTGGAGTGGTGAGTGAGTGGCGTGCTAGGGTCTTCCCCGGGGGGGCTCAGGATTGGTGATGGAGAGAGGAGTGGAGTGGAGTGGTGAGTGAGTGGCGTGCTAGGGTCTTCCCCCGGGGGGGCTCAGGATTGGTGATGGAGAGAGGAATGGAGTGGAGTGGTGAGTGGGAGTGGCGTGCTAGGGTCTTCCCCGGGGGGGACTCAGGATTGGTGATGGAGAGTGGAGTGGTGGTGAGTGAGTGAGAGTGGCGTGCTAGGGTCTTCCCCCGGGGGGACTCAGGATTGGTGATGGAGAGTGGAGTGGTGGGTGAGTGAGTGAGAGTGGCGTGCTAGGGTCTTCCCCCGGGGGGGCTCAGGATTGGTGATGGAGAGTGGAGTGGAGTGGAGTGGTGGTGAGTGAGTGAGAGTGGCGTGCTAGGGTCTTCCCCGGGGGGGCTCAGGATTGGTGATGGAGAGTGGAGTGGAGTGGAGTGGTGGTGAGTGAGTGAGAGTGGCGTGCTAGGGTCTTCCCCGGGGGGCCTCAGGATTGGTGATGGAGAGTGGAGTGGAGTGGAATGGTGGTGAGTGAGTGTGGCGTGCTAGGGTCTTCCCCGGGGAGGCTCAGGATGGACTGGTGATGGAGGAGGAGTGAGTGGTGGTGAGAGAGAGGGTGAGTGTGGCGTGCTAGGGTCTTCCCCGGGGAGGCTCAGGATTGACTGGTGATGGAGGAGGAGTGAGTGGTGGTGAGAGAGAGTGTGTGGCGTGGCGTGCTAGGGTCTTCCCCGGGGAGGCTCAGGATTGACTGGTGGTGATGGAGGAGGAGTGGTGGTGACTGGTGGTGAGAGAGAGTGTGTGGCGTGGCGTGCTAGGGTCTTCCCCGGGGAGGCTCAGGATTGGTGATGGAGAGATGAGTGGAGTGGTGGTGAGTGAGAGTGAGTGGCGTGCTAGGGTCTTCCCCGGGGAGGGGGGGGGGCTCAGGATTGGTGATGGAGAGAGTAGAGTGGTGGTGAGTGGTGGTGAGTGACGTGCTAGGGTCTTCCCCCGGGGGGGCTCAGGATTGGTGATGGAGAGAGAGGAGTGGTGAGTGAGAGTGGCGTGCTAGGGTCTTCCCCCGGGGGGGCTCAGGATTGAGCCCCCCTGGGGAAGACCCTAGCACGCCACTCACCACCACTCCCCACCAATCCTGAGCCCCCGGGAGGCCCTAGCACGCCACTCACCACCATTCACCACCAATCCTTGATAATAATATTACTAATGACGGCAAAGATAATTACAAAAAGAATGATAAAAAATGATAAATAAAAAATAAAAATGATAAATAAAATAAATAAAAAATGATAGAAAAGATAAAGAATGGTAATAACTAATAATGCTGATAAAAGTGATGACAATATGAAATTAATGACGATTATGTTAATAAAAGTCCAATATGCTGTCACCATAGAAAAAAGTTAAAGTGAGAAAGAGAAGGAATAACAGAGAAAAAGAGGGTAGAGAAAGAGGGTTGGGGAGGACTGAAGGGAGAGAGATAGAGGGTGAGAAATAAAGAAAAAGAGAGAGCGTGTCAATGAAGGAAGGAGAGAGAGAGAGACAAAGGGGGTGGGGTGGGGGTGAAGAGGGAGAGAAAGGAGTGTCACTTCGTTATTTGAATTTTAGTTTTCGCAGCCAGTTTGTCTTTTAACTCTCACCCTCTTTTCACACACACACACACGCACGCACGCACGCACGCACGCACGCACGCACGCACGCACACACACACACACACACACACACACACACACACACACACACACACACACACACACGCACGCACGCACGCACGCACGCACGCACGCACACACACACACACACACACACACACACACACACACACACACACACACACACACACACACACACACACACACACACACACACACACACACACACACAGAGGCGTAAACAGATCAGCAAAACAAACAAACTATAAAAACAAACCATAAAAGAAAATAATAGATAAATAACGATAACTGTAAAGTAAGAGGATAGAGGCAGATAAGCGACCAGAAAGAAAAATGGAAATATTGATATACAAATTTAGAGGTAAACGAATTCGTGCACAAGTGAAAATAATTAATTTTAGTCTCCGTCGGGAATCGAACCCGAGTCTGTCGCTCCCACTACACAAAGATATACAATATTTGCCCTATATACAATATATATACAATATAGGCGCCTGCCCCACCCACTACACTACACAGACATACAATATTTGTGAAATTGTTTTACTTGATTTGCATAGTGCTTACGTAGGTTATGCTACATGTATTGGGTGAATTTATGTCTCAATTCATGTGTCTTTAGGTCTGTGACACTACTAATACTAAAAATGATGGGAAAGATAATTACATTCATGATAATAAACAATTGTAATTACAATGATAGTGAAAAAAATGATTATATGGTATTGGTTGTGGTGATAATAAACATGACCATAGCTAGAAATAAAAATAAATAGAAATAAAGAGAATGAGTGAGAGGAGGAAGGAAAAGGAGAAAGAGATAGGGAAGAGGGAGAGAAGGAGAAAGAGAGAGAGAGGTCACAGAGATATAGAAAGAGAGATAGTGTGTTAGCAAGGGAAGAAGAGAGAGGAAAAAGGGGGGATGGGGGGTGGAGAGGGAGAGAAAAGTCATTTTTCGTATTTCAACCATCAAAAGGATAATGCCATATAAACAACCAGAAAGAAAGATAAAAATGTTGATGAGTGTATAAGCAAATTTAGATATTTAAAAAATCGTGCTTAAAAATCCTATGGTCTGCATCACGGAGACAAAATATCTCAGAAATTTAGTTGGATTATATTTGCATAGTGTTTATGTAGGTTATGCTACATATGTTGTCACACATAACATATGTAGGATTCATGATTTAGGATTCATGTGTTATGTTTGTTTCTCTCTCTTTCTCAATGTAGTATTTGCAATTTATTTATATGCTTCAATTATTTAATAATATAGTTCTAATAATATTACATTTTACCATCTTTGGAACAATACGGTGTACAATCTTAAAATCATCCATATCTACCATGAGTTGAAATTAATAGAAATTGGTAAATAAAGGACTGTCTCTAAATTGCCCTCATGGGATGCGGAAATCAATACCGGAATATTACATTTGTTCAGGATAACTCCGCATCGGTAATGGAATAGAATACTTGCCTTTCGCTATGTCATGTGGTTTCAAACGTTAAATAATTAATTAGTTAAGTCGTTTCCTCCTTGCAGTTTTGCTTCGACAAGTACAAATGGCCCCCGCGCCTTCACAGCTGTCCTGTTCTCCTCTCACCTTTACCAAATTCTTTTCTAAAAGTGAATTGTTCTGTGGGTCCAAATGCACGTAGACAAGACAGGTGATTGTGATGAAGATGATTTAGGATTGAACTCGTTCAAATTTGCTGCTAGTGTATAAAATGTTTCATGAATATCAGGTGGGCAAGGAGAAAGACAGAGCGAGATTGTGGTCCATAAACATATACAATTCAACATGTATGCATACACAGGGACACAGTAACTATGATGATATTATTATTATTATTATCATTATTATTATTATTATTATTATTATTATTATTATTATTATTATTATTATTATTATTATATTATTACTATACTATTATATTATATTATATTATTATTATATTATTACTGTTGCCAGTAATAACCATAACGGGAAAAGAAAGAGAATGAGTGAGAGGAGGGGGAGAAGGGGGGGGCGTTACTGAGATATAGACAGAATGGTAGCGTTAGCAAAGGAAGGGGAGAGAGAGAGAGAGAGAGAGAGAGAGAGAGAGAAAGAGAGAGAGAGAGAGAGAGAGAGAGAGAGAGAGAGAGAGAGAGAGAGAGAGAGAGAGAGAGAGAGAGAGACAGAGAGAGAGAAAGAAAGAGAGAGAGAGAGAGAGAGAGAGAGAGTGAATCTACTTCATAAGATGACGCGGAGGAAATAATATGATTAGTGAAAAATAAATAACATATGACTATTGAAAATATATAAATACATAACCAGAGAGAGAGAAGGAATGAGAGAGAGAGACAGACAGACAGACAGACAGTCGGAGTGAGAGACAGAGAGAGAGAGACAGACAGACAGACGGAATGAGAGAGAGAGACAGACAGACAGACAGACATTCGGAGTGAGAGACAGAGAGAGAGACAGACGGACAGACGGAATGAGAGAGACAGACAGACAGACAGACGGACAGACGGAATGAGAGACAGAGAGAGAGAGACAGACAGACAGACGGAATGAGAGAGAGAGAGAGACAGACGGACAGACGGAATGAGAGACAGAGAGAGAGAGACAGACAGACAGACGGAATGAGAGAGAGAGACAGACAGACAGACAGACAGTCGGAGTGAGAGACAGAGAGAGAGAGACAGACAGACAGACGGAATGAGAGAGAGACAGACAGACAGTTCTCAGTATCGTGTTACTTTTACCCTATGGGACTAGGATCATGGGCACTGACAAAGACGAGTGCCAGTCACAGACCCAAATCAGGTCATGTGGTGGTGGTGGGGGGGGTTGTGTTATGTGGGCAGGACAAAGAAGAGGGTGGGGGGGGGGTGTTGCGTCATGTTCGTTCATAAGTTGGGAGGGGGGGGTGAATTTGAATTTTTGAAGGGGGTCGGCGGGGGGGGGGGGGTGTAAAAAAAACGTTAAAAATGTCGTGGGTGTCCCTTTATGTAACTACTTATATATATATATATATGTATATATATGTATATATGTATATACATATATATATATATATATATATATATATATATATATATATATATACATACGTGTGTGTGTGTGTGTGTGTGTGTGTGTGTGTGTGTGTGTGTGTGTGTGTGTGTATACATATATACAAGAATATATATATATATATAGATAGATAGATAGATAGATAGATAGATAGATAGATAGATAGATAGATAGATAGATAGATAGATAGATATGCATATATAAATACACATATATGTATATCATTTATGTCTTTACCTGTCGCTTGTAAAATCAACGTTCATAAACAATGAACTAAAACTAACATCAAAGGCATAAAGAAGAATCAAGTCATTTGTAGTGAACCATTAAAAGGGTAGAATCAGAAGAGATATTCTTTTGAATGATAATTTTCATCCGTTTATTTCTTGTTTCTCCGTAATACAAACACTCTCGCTCGCTCTCTCTCTCTCTCTCTCTCTCTCTCGTTCGCTCGCTCGCTCGCTATCGCTCTCTCTCTCTCTCTCTCTCTCTCTCTCTCTCTCTCTCTCTCTCTCTCTCTCTCGCTCTCTCTCTTATAACACGTAAGGCTGTGATTACCCACGATAAACACACAGAGGGTTCAGTTTAGACGAACAGGCCACGTCCCGGAAATAGTGAGAACCCGGAGCATGGAGCATCAGGCAGTTCTCACCAGTTCCTCCTTGGGGTTCCTGAACAGAACTGTCTCCACGATATAGACCCCAGAAAGGTGTGCCTGAAAATAAAAGGAAAAAGTTATCTAAATCTTCTCATTTCTAGATGGGGTCGCCGCTATGGATGAACCGGTCTATTACGGCTCATTCCATAGGTTGCGCGCGCGTGTGTGTGTGTGTGTGTGTACAATGCCCACTGTACTTTGGCATATGTTGTTAGTCTTCACGCAAGTGCTTAATCCTACCCATCGCATTTGTTTACCCTTTTTCTTGATTTTTGGAAATATTCTTTTTATTTTGTTATAGCAGTTGATATCGTAAATAACGTTATTATAATTTAAATATCAATAATTGCAATGTCACCATCAATAACAATGGCTAGCCAAACTTTTTTCCCGATAACTCGAGGGAAGGATAAACTAAGGGCGATCATTTAAGCCTTCTAGTTGCCTTCTTGGCTGAACACTTGTGGAGCCATCTATGAGCAAAAAAGAGATACAAGAGTATGTATGCATGTATATGTGATATGCATGTGCTGATGTGTTTGTGTTAGATAGATAGATGGATAGATAGGTAAAGAGAGAGAGAGAGAGAGAGAGAGAGCGTGTGTGTGTGTATGTATATATACATACACTACAATCCACGGTGTACTTATCCGGTGACATCGTGTTATTAAGACGGGGAAGATTTAATGAGAAATTAATAAAAACTTGAAAAAGGTTAAGAATAGGGTAAACTTACCCATTGGGACAGACTCTCCTGTGGTGTAGACCCAATGCCCTTCTGTGGAATCTGAACCTCCCAGCCAGAAACTG
>NC_091584.1:24198144-24203396 GCF_042767895.1 Penaeus vannamei
CACTGTGTATGTTAAATATACAAATACCGGACCCCTGACGGCACTAGGCTATGCAAGTCGACATAGCTGCGTGAAAGGCTATTGTTCTCTGACAATACTACACTATGTGCCATTGAAGCTTTGTGAATGCATGTTTCCTCCCAAGATTTTCGTTTTATGTTGTGACTTTAAGCTTTTTTTTTTTTTCAAAATTTAGACAACAGAACAGATGTGCGACTGTTCAGTAATTGCCCCGAGACACATACAAATTGATGCAAATGTTTCTGGAGTGTCTTACAACAATTACTGGATAATGTATACACTCGTGGTTCGCAACTGCTTCGCAACAGTTGCTAAAATGAGAAGCAACAAATTTGGATTGTTGCTCAGCTGTTGAGCAACTGCATCGAGACATTACAGACACACTGTTGTTCAAATGTTTCAGTTGTTTTGCTGCAGTTTATCTTGGTCTGGATTTGGCTTTAGGCATAGTATATGAATGTCCTTTCAGCTGTATTTTCGATCTGTGTTCATAGTACCATATTATCCTGTTTGGTTATATTTTAGCATTTCTCTTCCCTTCGACTTTTGCACTTGCACTCTTTAACATAACAATTCGTTCCACATCCCAAATAAAACCCCATTAGTGATGTTTGGTGGGACAAAAATGAGTTCTTTATATCTTACCTAAGAAGTTGCAGACAGCACTGTGAATATCAAAGCAACTGCGTCATGCTTATATTACATTCTGTTATCAGCTGTTTAGAATTCTGAGTTAGGAGATTCACATCACACTTTCCCGAAAAAAGAAAAATTGTGAACCTGGAGGGGCTGCTATGTAATATTTACTTCCATTTTTCCTATTTTGCTGTTTTCTTTCCAAACATTTTCTCTATCAATAATATAAGCGTATTTCTGTACACATACATATAACAATAAATATATATACATACATATATACATGTAAAAATATACATATATATATGTATACATCTATAAATATACGTGCACATACACGTACATATATACAAATTCTTATATAAAATTTCACTTTTGTCTTACTCGTTGCTTGTAAAATCAATGCACGTAAAAGTAAACAAAATAACATCAAAGGCATAACGAAGAATCATATTAATAGAGTCATTTGCAATTTGCATTAAAAGGGTAGAATCAGAAGATATATTCTTTTTAATTATAATTTTCCTTATATTTCTTGTTTCTCCGTACTACACTCTAAAACATTCCAATTATAACACATAAGGCTGTGATTATCCTTGATAGACACACAGAGGGTTCAGTCTCGAGGAACAAGCCACATCCCGGAAATAGTGAGAACCCGGAGCATGGAGCATCAGGCAGTTCTCACCGGTTCCTCCTTGGGGTTCCTGAACAGAACTGCCTCCACGATATAGACCCCAGAAAGGTGTGCCTGAAAATAAAAGGAAAAAAGTTGATTATCGAAATCTTTTTGTTCTTCTCAGCTTTCTCCCATTTTTATATGGGGTCGCCATTATGGATGAACCGCTCTGTTGCAGTTCATTCCATATATTGGTTTTTGCATGGGTTTTTACAGGAGGATGACCTTCCTGGCACCAACCCTCTCTATTTATCCGGGCTTGGGACCGGCACCCACAGAGGCTGGCTTGCCTCCCAGGTGGCAAAAGGTGAAGTATCTAAATATATTTACACAACACCTAAGTATATTCTTAGGTGTTGTGTAAATATCTAAATTTATTGTCAGGTGTTCCTGTGGGTGGTTTCTGTGCATGAGAAAGTGGAGGACTTTCATAGAATGAGAAAATTGAGAGTGAAAAAGGAATATGTAGTTTTGAAGTAGCCTGACCCATCTGTTGTTAATGGCGTGTGTGTGTATGTGTGTGTGTTTAATATCCACTGTGCTTTGGCGTATGTTGTTAGTCTTTACGCAAGTCCTTAATCATCAAAAAGTCAGTTACCAGTCCTACCCATTGCACTTGTTTACCTTGATTCTTGGTTGGTAAGATTCTTATTTTGTTTTCACAGTTAATATCATTAATGACTATAATAATCTTGATATCAGTAATACCAATATCAACATCAATAACGCTAGCACTATATAGAAACTCTTTTTCTCGAAAACTCGAGGCGAGAATATATTAGGTAAGATCATACAAGTTTACTAATTGTTTCCTTGGCTCAGCACTTTTGTTTGGAGCCATCTACGTGCAAAAAATCTACAAAAGAAAACAAATCCACGGTGTGATTATTCACTAATATTGGGTTAATAAGATGAAAATTTAATGAAAAATGAATAAAAACTTGAAAAGAGGTTAAGAATAGGGTAAACTTACCCATTGGGACAGACTCTCCTGTGGTGTAGACCCAATGCCCTTCAGTGGAATCGGAACCTCCCAGCCAGAAACTATGTGCTGCTATATCTGATGAATACACGTCCTTTAGCCGGGAATCATTATAGACCTGCTATGGTACTGGCAATAATTCAATGTAGAAAATAGGTGGATAGGTGTTCGTCATAAGCAAATCTACTTATATTTTGTACACTCTCCTTAACTAATGAGTATGATTAATACCAATCAGCAAACCCACTTTCTTGATGCAAGTAGAGGTACACAGCTCGCAATACTTCCGCGTCAGTGATCGCCAGGAGGTCGCTAAAATCGCCGCAGGATTGTTGAGCCTCATGCCAGGTCAGCTCTTCCCATGTCAGGAACATTAGGCAGAGGCCCCCAACCTCCACGTAAAAGGTAGGACACTGGCCACTGCTCTCTTCAGTTTCAGGTGCCTGCAGAACCTCAGCACTGTGGGTTTCTGGGGAATCTGACGACAATGTTTTTCCAAGTTGAATATGCACCTCTTTATATGACGAACAGATTATTTTACCTGTCTGATACAAAAGAATTGTACAAATATGTTACTTCACCTTCTTGCTTTTGATTCTTATACTGGCATATGAAGTTGTTCTCCTTCGAGCACGGAACATCGTTCATGTAGTAATACTCCTGAGCACCAATCTCTAGACAGTGTTCATTTCCTTCGGAGTTATTAGGTTCTTGGAAATCTTGGAAAGCCGCCCAGAAGGGAGTTCCTCGGGGTACTGGTTCACCAGAGGAAGTCACCCAGTTGCCTTCCGCCTGTGCATCTGACCCGTCCAGCCAGAAGTGTCGCCCAACGTAACCTTTGCGCCGCGAAAGATTGAACATCTCCAAAGATAAATAGCAGATTGATAAGAATGACTGAATATCAAATTGACCCAAAATACTATGATACAAGAGGTGACTAATTCTCACCGTAAGCATAGATATGATTTACAACTTCCACAAACTGCGAAGGCGTAGTAATGGCTAGCAACTCTCCCGAAGCAGAGTGACACACTTGTCTCGCGCCGCTGTGGCTCTCTTGAGCGAAGGTGATGAACATGAGGCACTGGCTCCCCACGAGAGTGTATCCCTCAGGACAGCCCTCATTTCCCGAAGTCAAGTTAGCAAAACCCCAAAAGGGTTCCTCACTTGACTCAACTGTGGGATATGTCTTCATTAGATGAAAACCCAACTCTCATTTGCAATTAGTAAAAGTTGGGCACTTAACATGTTAATCAACACTACACTTTTGATTAGCTGCTGTCTATAGCGACATGTGTAATCAGCGGATTAAGTGAGTTCAGTAAGACTACATGCAAATACAGGAAAGCATCTTTTACTAAGGAAGATTTGGAGTCTTACAATCCATAATTGATGAATCATCTCACCTGGAATAAAACATAAGGCAAGGACCGACGCCAAATACCGAAACGTCTTACATGCAGGAAACATACTGGTGGATCTGAAATGAACGGGATAATTACATGTGCGATAAATGATTGTGTGGGTTCATGGTTACTCGTATTGAAAATGGGAACACTTTTTTATTATTTGATATAAATATATTTGTGTGATTGATTCTAAAACCTAGTCCAGACCAAGTTACATTTTTGCTCAACACTGTATCTGATACAGTTGCTCAACAAATTCATTTCAGAATATAGACAACAGATGTGCGACTGTTCAGTGACCGTCGCAAAACAATTACAAAATACAAATTGGTGCAAGTGTTTCTGAAGTGTCTCACACAGGCGCTGGATAATGTATACGCTCGCATTTCGCAACTGCTTCACAACAGTTGCTAAAATTATTAGCAAAAAAAAAAATAGGATTGTTGCTCAGCTGTTGAGCAACTGCATCAAGAGATTACACAGATACATTATTGTTCAACTGTTTCGCTGCAGTGTATCTTGGTCTGAATGTTGTCCTTTCAGCTGCATTTTCGATCAGTGTATTGTTCACAGTACCATATTATCCTGTCTGGTTATGATATTTTAGAATTTCTCTTCCCTTCGACTTTTGCACTTGCACCCATTAACATTAGGTTCGTGCCATAGCCCAAATAAAACCCTATTAGTGATCTTGAACAAAATATGTTTGGTGTGACAAATGGAGTGACAAAATAAGTTCCTAGTCTATTTCTTACCTAAGAAGTTGCAGAGCGAAATATACATAGCATGGCAACTGTGACATGCTTATATTGCATTCTGTTATCAGCTGTTTAGACCTGAGTTAGGCGTTTCCCATCATACTCCCCCCAAAGAAAGAAAAACTGAGAAAGTGCAGGTGCTGCTATGTGAAATTTACTTACATTTTTCCTATTATGCCGTTTTCTTTCCAAGCATTTTCTCTATCAATAATATATGCGCATTTATATACACATGCACACAATAATATATATATATATGTATATATATATATATATATATATATATATATATATATATATATATATATAAAATATACGTATATATATGTATACACATATATATATATATATATGAGTACACATGCACACACACACATGCACATATATACAAATATAAAATTTCACTTTGTCTTACCCGTTGCTTGTAAAATCAATGCACATAAATGTAAGCTAAAAATAACATCAAAGGCATAACGAAGAATCATATTAATAGAGTCATTTGCAATGTACCATTAACAGGGTAGAATCAGATATATTCTTTTTATTTATAATTTTCCTTTTATTTCTTGTCTCTGTCTCTTTTTCCCCAATTTTGCTGTTTTCTTTCCAAGCATTTTCTCCCATCAATAATATTGACGTATTTCTATACACATATACATAACAATATATATATATATATATATATATATATACACATGTGTATGTGTATATATATATATATATATATGTGTGTGTGTGTGTGTGTGTGTGTGTGTGTGTGTGTGTGT
>NC_091584.1:24203896-24206396 GCF_042767895.1 Penaeus vannamei
TGTGTGTGTGTGTGTGTGCACATATATATATATACAGAATATATATATATATATATATATATATATATATATATATATATATATATATATATATATATATATATATATATATATATACATATGCATATATAAATGCACACATATATGTATATCATTTTTGTCTTTGTCGCTTGTAAAATCAACGTTCATAAACAATGAACTAAAACTAACATCAAAGGCGTAAAGATGAATCAACAGTCGCTTGTAGTGAACCATTAAAAGGGTAGAATCAGAAGAGATATTCTTACATTTAAGATAATGTTCAATCTTTTATTTTTGTTTTCCATAATATAAACACTCCCTTTGCTTCCTCTCTTTCTCTCTCTCTCTCTCTCTCTCTCTCTCTCTCTCTCTCTCTCTCTCTCCCTCTCTCTCTCTCTCTCACTCTCTCTCTTTTTTATAACACGTAAGGCTGTGATTACCCACGATAAACAACAGAGGGTTCAGCTTAGACGAACAGGCCACGTCCTGAACAATAGTGAAGAACCCAGATACGGGAGTACCAGAAGTTCTCACTCTAGTTCCTCCTTAGTTCCTGAAATGAACTGTCACGGATAGACCTTGAAAGGTGTGCCTGAAAATAAAAGGGAAAAAAGTTATTCAAATCTTCTCATTTCTAGATGGCTGTCGCTATAGATGAAACCATTCATTACGGCTCATTCCATAGTTGCGCGCGCGTGTGTGTGTGTGTGTGTGTGTACAATGCCCACTGTACTTTGGCATATGTTGTTAGTCTTCACGCAAGTGCTTTAATCCTACCCATCGCATTTGTTTACCCTTTTTCTTGATTTTTGGAAATATTCTTTTTATTTTGTTATAGCAGTTGATATCGTAAATAACGTTATTATAATTTAAATATCAATAATTGCAATGTCACCATCAATAACAATGGCTAGCCAAACTTTTTTCCCGATAACTCGAGGGAAGTGATAAACTAAGGGCGATCATTTAAGCTCTCTCTAGTTGCCTTCTTGGCTGAATACACTTGTGGAGCCATCTATGAGCAAAAAAGAGATACAAGAGTATGTATGCATGTATATGTGATATTGCATGTGCTGATGTGTTTGTGTTAGATAGATAGATGGATAGATAGGTAAAGAGAGAGAGAGAGAGAGAGAGAGAGCGTGTGTGTGTGTATGTGTGTATACATACACTACAATCCACGGTGTAATTATCCGGTGACATTGTGTTAATAGGACGGGGAAGATTTAATGAGAAATAAATAAAAACTTGAAAAAAGCTTAACTGGGTAAACTTACCCATTGGGACAGACTCTCCTGTGGTGTAGACCCAATGCCCTTCAGTGGAATCGGAACCTCCCAGCCAGAAACTGTGGGCTGCTATATCTGAGGAAGAAATGTGATTAATTAAAGGGCTAAAATACTATTGCTTATTGCAAATGCATGATCAGGTAGATAGAAGTTTTTGGGGGAGAATAAAGATATATTTTCTAATATCCACTGCCTAATTTAGTCTGTAACCTTCTAAGCAGTAAGAATATGATAGAAGTTTATGAGAAAATGCTTATATATTCTACTATCCACTGCCTTATCTAGTATGTGACTTATCAGCAGTATGAATATGATAGAACTCTATAAGAGAAGGCATATATCTAGGCATATATCTAATATCCACTGCCTTATCTAGTCTGTGACCTATCTAAGCATGGTGAAGATGACTTCAGACCAAAACTGCTGAGACATACACCAAGTTAAAAGCAAACCTACTTTCCTCGTGCAAGTAGAGGTACACGGCCCTTAGGACCTCGGCATCAGTGACAGCCAGCAGGTCGCTCGAGTCTCCGCAGGTCTGCCGCGCCTCGTGCCAGGTCTGCTCGGCCCACGTGACGAACATGAGACAGAGGCCCCCGACTTCCGCGTAGAAGGTTGGACACTGGCCGCTGTGGACTTCGCGAGCTGCCTCTTCTGGAGCTTGGGTGGGCGGGGCTGGGTCTCGCTCATCTGTTGATGGCAGTTGCTAAGGTAGGTTATGTGGGTATTTATGAGAGAAATATGTGTGTGTGTGTGTGTGTGTGTGTCTGTGTGTGTGTGTGTGTGTGTGTGTGTGTGTGTGTGTGTGTGTGTGTGTGTGTGTGTGTGTGTGTGTGTGTGTGTGTGTGTGTGTGTCTGCACAAGTATTTCAGTGCGTTATGAATCAAGACGCACAGCTAGGTGCCTTTACCTTGCCTCTGCGGCTTGTACTGGCATATGAAGTTGCTCTTGTCTCCGCAAACGGCATCGTTCAAGTAGAAGAACTCGGAAGACTCCATCTCGAGACAATGTTCTCCTCCGTGTTCGTTATCAGGCTGCTGGAAATCTTGGAAGGCCGCCCAGAAGGGAGTTCCTCGAGGCACTGCTTGGCCGGAAGACGTCACCCAGTTGCCTTCCGCCTGCGCATCCGAGCCGTCCAGCCAGAATTGCCGTCCAGTGTAACCTTCGGGGCGAAAAGATTAAAAGAATAA
>NC_091584.1:24211396-24216396 GCF_042767895.1 Penaeus vannamei
TATTGCATAAATGAGGAAGCGATGCATTAGCAGGAAATAGCCTGATGAGTTTGAAAAGAATGTTTTCTATTAGGAAGATGTGTCGATTAGTATAGCTGAGTGCTTGTAGAATAATAACAATAATGAAAAAATATCCAGCGAAGATGCATTACTTCTTATAACTCAGTGCCGTCAGAAGCCTTCCCATTTCGTGTTTTGAAAATAATCGGTATTTAACGTCAAGAAGCAATTAATTTTGCATTTGCCTCTGTGTTTGTTTTTCCACAATATAGACATGACTTTGAGGACTTTCAAATACAGCTAGAGCTTGTGACCATCTACCATTCTCAGTATGTCCTCGAAAATTAAGAATAGACCATAGAAAAGTACATGGTCATAAGCAGACTAAACTGACAAGCATCTTAATCTAGTAGCACTTTCATGCTCAGTAATCTAACTTTTGACATTATGCAATGTGTATGTTAAATATACAAATACCGGCACCCTGACGGCACTAGGTTATGCAAGTCGACATAGCTGCGTGAAAGGCTATTGTTCTCTGACAATACTACACTATGTGCCATTGAAGCTTTGTGAATGCCAGTTTCCTCCCAAGATTTTTGTTTTATGTTGTGACTTTAAGCATTTTTTTTTTCAAAATTTAGACAACAGAACAGATGTGCGACTGTTCAGTAATTGCCCCGAGACAGATACAAATTGATGCAAATGTTTCTGGAGTGTCTTACAACAATTACTGGATAATGTATACACTCGTGTTTCGCAACTGCTTCGCAACTGTTGCTAAAATGAGAAGCAACAAATTTGGATTGTTGCTCAGCTGTTGAGCAACTGCATCGAGACACTACAGACACACTGTTGTTCAAATGTTTCAGTTGTTTTGCTGCAGTTTATCTTGGTCTGGATTTGGCTTTAGTATATGAATGTCCTTTCAGCTGTATTTCCGATCTGTGTTCATAGTACCATATTATCCTGTCTGGTTATATTTTAGAATTTCTCTTCCCTTCGACTTTTGCACTTGAATTAACATAACAATTTGTTCCACAGCCCAAATAAAACCGCATTAGTGATGTTTGGTGGGACAAAAATGAGTTCATTGTCTATTTCTTACCTAAGAAGTTGCAGACAGCACTGTGAATATCAAAGCAACTGCGTCATGCTTATATTACATTCTGTCATCAGCTGTTTAGACTTCTGAGTTAGGAGATTCACATCACACTTTCCCGAAAAAAGAAAAATTGTGAACCTGGAGGGGCTGCTATGTAATATTTACTTCCATTTTTCCTATTTTGCTGTTTTCTTTCCCAACATTTTCTCTTTCAATAATATAAGCGTATTTCTATACACATGCATATAACAATAAATATATATATACATATATACATATAAAAATATACATATAAATATATATGTATACATTTATAAATACACGTGCACATACACGTACATATATACAAATTCTTATATAAAATTTCACTTTTGTCTTACCCGTTGCTTGTAAAATCAATGCACGTAAAAGTAAACAAAATAACATCAAAGGCATAACGAAGAATCATATTAATAGAGTCATGTGCAATATGCATTAAAAGGGTAGAATCAGAAGATATATTCTTTTTAATTATAATTTTCCTTTTATTTCTTGTCTCTCCGTACTACACTCTAACACATTCCAATTATAACACATAAGGCTGTGATTATCCTTGATAGACACACAGAGGGTTCAGTCTCGAGGAACAAGCCACATCCCGGAAATAGTGAGAACCCCGCGTACTGATCATCAGGCAGTTCTCACCATTTCCTCCTTGGGGTTCCTGAACAGAACTGCCTCCACGATATAGACCCCAGAAAGGTGTGCCTGAAAATAAAAGGAAAAAAGTTGATTATCGAAATCTTTTTGTTCTTCTCAGCTTTCTCCCATTTTTATATGGGGTCGCCATTATGGGTGAACCGTTCTGTTACAGTTCATTCCATATATTGGTTTTGGCATGGGTTTTTACAGGAGGATGACCTTCCTGGCACCAACCCTCTCTATTTATCCGGGCTTGGGACCGGCACCCACAGAGGCTGGCTTGCCTCCCAGGTGGCAAAAGGTTAAGTATCTAAATATCCAAGTTTATTCTTAGGTGTTGTGTAAATATCTAAATTTATTGTCAGGTGTTCCTGTGGGTGGTTTCTGTGCATGAGAAAGTGGAGGACTTTCATAGAATGAGAAAATTGAGAGTGAAAAAGGAATATGTAGTTTTGAAGTAACCTGACCCATCTGTTGTTAATGGCGTGTGTGTGTGTGTGTGTGTTTAATATCCACTGTGCCTTGGCGTATGTTGTTAGTCTTTACGCAAGTACTTAATCATCAAAAAGTCAGTTACTAGTCCTACCCATTGCACTTGTTTACCTTTTCCCTTGGTTTTTGGTTGGTAAGATTCTTTTTATTTTGTTTTCACAGATAATATCATTAATGACATTATAATAATTTTGATATCAGTAATACCAATATCTACATCAATAACACTAGCACTATATAGAAACTTTTTTTTCCCGAAAACTCGAGAATATATTAGGTAAGATCATACAAGTTTACTAATTGTTTCCTTGGCTCAGCACTTTTGTTTGAAGCCATCTATATACAAAAAATCTACAAAAGAAAACAAATCCACGGTGTGATTATTCAGTAATGGGTTAATAAGATTTAGTTTTATGAAAATTTAATGAAAAATGAATAAAAACTTGAAAAGAGGTTAAGAATCGGGTAAACTTACCCATTGGGACAGACTCTCCTGTGGTGTAGACCCAGTTCCCTTCAGTTGAATCGGAACCTCCCAGCCAGAAACTATGGGCTGCTATATCTGATGAATACACGTCCTTTAGCCGGGAATCATTATAGACCTGCTATGGTACTGGCAATAATTCAATGTAGAAAATAGGTGGATAGGTGTTCGTCATAAGCAAATCTACTTATATTTTGTAAACTCTTCTTGACTAATTAGCATGATTAATACCAATCAGCAAACCCACTTTCTTGATGCAAGTAGAGGTACACAGCTCGCAATACTTCCGCGTCAGTGATCGCCAGGAGGTCGCTTAAATCGCCGCAGGATTGTTGAGCCTCGTGCCAGGTCAGCTCTTCCCATGTCAGGAACATAAGGCAGAGGCCCCCAACCTCCACGTAAAAGGTTGGACACTGGCCACTGCTCTCTTTAGTTTCAGGTGCCTGCAGAACCTCAGCACTGTGGGTTTCTGGGGAATCTGACGACAATGTTTTTCCAAGTTGAATATGCACCTCTTTATATGACGAACAGATTATTTTACCTGTCTGATACAAAAGAATTGTACAAATATGTTACTTCACCTTCTTGCTTTTGATTCTTATACTGGCATATGAAGTTGTTCTCCTTCGAGCACGGAACATCGTTCATGTAGTAATACTCCTGAGCACCAATCTCTAGACAGTGTTCATTTCCTTCGGAGTTATTAGGTTCTTGGAAATCTTGGAAAGCCGCCCAGAAGGGAGTTCCTCGGGGTACTGGTTCACCAGAGGAAGTCACCCAGCTGCCTTCCGCCTGCGCATCTGACCCGTCCAGCCAGAAGTGACGTCCATCGTAACCTTTGCGGCGCGAAAGATTGAACATCTCCAGAGATAAATAGCAGATTGATAAGAAGGACTGAATATCAGATTGACCCAAAATACTATGATACAAGAGGTGACTAATTCTCACCGTAAGCATAGATATGATTTACAACTTCCACAAACTGCGAAGGCGTAGTAATGGCTAGCAACTCTCCCGAAGCAGAGTGACACACTTGTCTCGCGCCGCTGTGGCTCTCTTGAGCGAAGGTGATGAACATGAGGCATTGGCTCCCCACGAGAGTGTATCCCTCAAGACAGCCCTCATTTCCCGAAGTCAAGTTGGCAAAACCCCAAAAGGGTTCCTCATTTGACTCAGCTGTTGGATATGTCTTCATTAGATGAAAACTCAACTCTTATTTGCAATTAGTAAAGGTTGGGCACTTAACATGTTAATCAACACTCTCTTTACACTTTTGATTAGCTGCTGTCTATAGCGACATGTGTAATCAGCGGATTAAGTGAGTTCAATAAGACTACATGCAAATACAGGAAAGCATCTTTTACTAAGGAAGATTTGGAGTCTTACAATCCATAATTGATGAATCATCTCACCTGGAATGAAACATAAGGCAAGGACCGACGCCAAATACCGGAACGTCTTATTTGCAGGAAACATACTGGTGGATCTGAAATGAACGGGATAATTACATGTGCGATAAATGATTGTGTGGGTTCATGGTTACTCGTATTGAAAATGGGAACACTTTTTTATTATTTGATATAGATATATTTGTGTGTTTGATTCTAACACCTAATCCAGACCAAGTTACATTTTTGCTCAACACTGTATCTGATACAGTTGCTTAACAAATTCATTTCAAAATATAGACAACAGATGTGCGACTGTTCAGTGACCGTCGCAAAACAATTACAAAATACAAATTTGTGCAAGTGTTTCTGAAGTGTCTCACAACAGGCGCTGGATAATGTATACGCTCGCATTTCGCAACTGCTTCACAACAGTTGCTAAAATTACTAGCAAAAAAATAGGATTGTTGCTCAGCTGTTGAGCAACTGCATCAGGACATTACACAGACACATTATTGTTCAACTGTTTCGCTGCAGTGTATCTTGGTCTGAATGTTGTCCTTTCAGCTGCATTTTCGATCAGTGTATTGTTCACAGTACCATATTATCCTGTTTGGTTACGATATTTGAGAATTTCTCTTCCGTTCAACTTTTGCACTTGCACCCATTAACATTAGGTTCGTGCCATAGCCCAAACAAAACCCCATTAGTGATCTTGAACAAAATATGTTTGGTGTGACAAATGGAGTGACAAAATAAGTTCCTAGTCTATTTCTTACCTAAGAAGTTGCAGAGCGAAATATACATAGCATGGCAACTGTGACATGCTTATATTGCATTCTGTTATCAG
>NC_091584.1:24228896-24233896 GCF_042767895.1 Penaeus vannamei
TGCGTGCGTAAATACACACACACACACACACACACACACACACACACACACACACACACACACACACACACACACACACACACACACACACACACACACACACGCTAAAAGTCATAGTGTTTCCACAGCATATTATCACCCATCATATTAACAATTACCACCACTCTATCTCGTTATTGTTATTATCATTAATTCTACTGTTATTCATATCACCATTAATCTGATATACACACCTTTTTTCCCTCGAGAATCAAACTCACACAATCGAATTAACAACCAAAGGATTTCCACTTTAAATTAGACCATAAAATGTAATTCCTATTAATCCTATTTAATCTCATTTAACCTTTTTGTCATTCAAACTTTTTATAAGAGATTTATTAACCTTGATAGCCCGTCGTATTTACCAAGCAGGAGTATAATTATATGAATAATTACTTGGAAATCTACAATGTGTACATATACAGGCGTACACATATGCACATACACATATTTTGTACATTCGATAAAACACATCGATAATTACTAACCGGTCCCCCTCTTCTGCATGACGTCCACTTGGTACTATTTTTGGGACACTGATGACGTCAGACATGGAACAATTAGTGAGCATTGCATTGTACTGCATAGCAAGCACTTTTTCCTAAAATGCATTGAAGACACGACTTTGACTGAGAAACATTTTAATCAGCTGTGATTCTATGCTGAAAGAGGAAATTTTTTGTACAGGACTTTTAATGCTATTTTTGTTTTTTTGTTATTAGTATCATCTTTATTATAATCGTTATTACTGTTATTATTATTATTATTATTATCGTTATTATTATTATTATTATCATTGCTATTATTGCTACTACTGATACAGCGACTACTAATATTACTTATTATTATCTTACTACTTATTATTATCATCCTCATCCTCATCATCATCACTATCATCATCACCAGTATTCTAATTATTATTATTATTATTATCATTATTATTACTACTACTACTACTATCGTTATTTTGCTGTTCCTATATCATTATCATCATCATCGTCATCATCATTATTGTTATCATCATCATCATTATCATTATCATTATTGGCTTTGTCATTTGAAACAGGAAACATAAGACCCAAGATATTTTTCAGAAAACATTTAGTATCATTTCATCTTGACAGAAGTTAGAGGATGCTATACTAACATCACTCTCCTTAATACAATCCTTTTTACTTCAAGGATTTGCCTCACTTGTTTCAATCCTTACGTAATAACACTGAAGGATTTGAAACAGCTACAGTGTGGTGGAAAAACAGTATTTTTTTATATTTTTGTTTTTTTGTTATATATGTTTATATTCCCCCTTCTTGGTTTATTACGTAACGCCAATACCTGAACAATAAATAAATAAATAAATAAATAATAATAAAAAAAAGTCTTTAATATGAACAATATTTCTAACAAGCAGATACTTCCATATCATAGGGATATTTTTATCAATGAAAAAAAAATTATCACTAAGTATGGAAGTATGGTAGCACATTCTCTTTTTTTTTTGTCAAATGAAGTTTCAAGTTTCAAGTACACAACGCTGCTGGAAACTTCCCATGTGTTTTCGTGTAGTTTTTAAAGGTATGTTATTATTATTATTATTATTATTATTATCATTATTATTGTTGTTATTATTATAATTATTATCATCATCATTATTATTATTATTATTATTATTATTATTATTATCATTATTATCGTCATCATTATTAATATCATTATCATTATTCTTATTCTTATTATTACTATTATTGTTATCATCATTATTATCATTATTTTTAACATTATCATTATCATTATCATTATTATCATTATTATCATTATTATCAATATTATTACTATTATTATTATTATCATTATTATTATCAATTACTATTATTATCTAATTTGCACTTAAATCAATTACATCAAAGTGCTCTAATAAAATATAGGCCTATTAGTCCCCTGAGAAAAAGCCATGCAATTATAGTTTGTGTGTTGCAACGTTTTTTTTTTTTGACAATAGATAGATAGATAATCAGAGATAGATAGAGAGTGTTAGTATAAAGGCGTCTTCAGCACATCTTCAGCGATCATCCGAGATCTGCCGAAACGTTTGTAAGATGGGGCTGGAAACGTTTTTTTCTTTTTCTTTTCTTTTCTTTTCTTTCTTTTTTTTCTTTCTTTCTTACTTTCTTTTTTTTCTTTCTTTTTTTCTTACTTTCTTTCTTTCTTTTCTTTCTCTCTTTCTTTCTTACTTTCTTTTTTTCTTTCTTACTTTCTTTTCTTTCCTTTTTTCCTGCTTTTTGTTTTCTTTCTTTCTTTTTTTCTTTTTTTCTTTCTTTCTTCCGTTCTCTCCTTTAATTCTTTCTTCCTTTTTTTCTTTCTTTCTGTCTTACTTTCTTTCTTTCTTTATTTTTTTTTCTTTCTTTTCAATTTCCGAGCTGTTGTTGTTTCTCCCCTTCCTTCTTTTAAGATAATTGATGGAAAAGGAGAAGGGAGGGAGTGAGAGACAGACAAACAGGCGTAAAAAAAATGAAAACAGACAGACTAACAGACAAGCAAACAAGAAACAGAAAAGACCCTAATGAGAACACCCCTCCCCCCCCCCATCCCTAAGAAAAAAATACACCCCCCCTTCCCCCACTCAAAAAAAATCATCCCAATTACCCAAAAAAAAAAAAAAAAAAAAAAAAAAAAACACGATAACGACCTTCAGTCTCTCTTCCTCCTCCTCCCTCCCTCCCTCCTCCTCCCTCCTTCCTCCTCTCCCTCCCTCCCTCCCTCTCCCTCCCTTCTCCCTCTCCCTCCCTCCTCTCTCTCTCTCCCCCCTCCCCCCCTTTCCTCCCTCCCCCTCTCTCTTAAAAGTAAGGAGACGAACCTCCCTGACAAGCACGGCGCTACAACCCAGTGGTAGGCTCAAGGGCCCCCCGAGACAAATGGTCCTGCCAGAGTCCTCAGCAGCGTGCTAATGCTATGTTACATTGGAAGGCCCTTTGTCAGGAGCGTGGGGGGGTGGGGGAGGGGGTGGGGGAAGGGGAGAGAGGGGAGAGGGGGAGGACGGTAAGGGGTAGGGTGGGTAGGGGAGAGGTGAGGGGCAGGAAAGGGATGAGGGCCTGGGAGGGGGAGGGGGAGAGGGGAGAGGGGAGGATTTGTACGGGGTAGGGGAGAGGGGTGGAGGGGTAGGGGAAAGAGAAACTGATAGGTAAGATGTAATAATCATGTGGCTATTAAGAATAGGTAAGGGATGGAACAAAGTAGAAGATGGATAGATAAGGAAAAGGGATGAGAACGCACGAGAAAATAAAGATAGGAGGATGGTAGGGAAAGAGAAAGGGGAATAACTGAGAAAAACAAAGATTATGTAAAAAGAAAAGAAAAGAATAGACAGAGAGAACGATAGGTAGGGATAGAGGGCGTAAGGTAATAGGAGGGAAAGGAATAGGAAAGAAGTAGATAAAGAGAAATGGGAATATAGAGAGGAAAGGAGACTAAGGGAAGAGGTAAGAAAAAAAAAATAAAGGATAAGAGAGAATGGAATAGAAAGCGCTAAAGGTGGGGAAGAAGGAGAATATGGCAAAGAGGAAGTGGGGGAAAGAGGAGAGGGAGAGGTTATGATAAAAGGATAGAAAATAGATTAAGGAAAGAAGGAGAAAAAGGGGAGGAATATAGAGGGTGGGGGTGGGGTAAGGTGGTGGGAGAGATGGGGGGAGGGGGAGGACAGGTGGAAGTTATCGCTTTCTTGACAAATTTATCTTAATTCTTAGGGGTTGGACTTTTTTCCTTTATATCTTTTTTTCTCTTTAATTCTCTCTCTCCCTTCTTCTTTCTCTATAATCCCCCTCTATCTCTTTTCTCTTCTCTTTAATTTCTCTCTCTCTCTCTCTCTCTCTCTCTCTCTCTCTCTCTCTCTCTCTCTCTCTCTCTCTCTCTCTCCCTCTCCCTTCTCCCTTCCTCCCTCCTCTCCATCCCTCCATCCCTCCCTCCCTCCCTCTCTCCCTCCTCCCTCCCTCCCTCTCTCACTCTCTCCTTTCTCTCTCTCTCTCTCTCTCTCTCTCTCTCTCTCTCTCTCTCTCTCTCTCTCTCTCTCTCCTCCCTCCACTCACCCCCTCTTTCCTCCTCCTCCGTCCCTCCCTCCCTCCGTCCCTCCCTCCCTCTCTCCTCCCTTCCTCCCTTCCCCTCTCTCTCCCTCTCCTCTCTCCCTCTCCCTCTCTCTCTCTCTCTCTCTCTCTCTCTCTCTCTCTCTCTCTCTCTCCCTCCCTCTCTCTCTCTCTCTCTCTCTCTCTCTCTCTCTCTCTCTCTCTCTCTCTCTCTCTCTCCCTCACCCTCTCCCTCCCACTCTTCATTCCCCACCCTCACCCTCCTTCCTTCCCTCTCACCCCTCCTCCTTCCTCCCTCCCTCCCTCCCTCCCTCTCTCTCTCTCTCTCTCTCTCCTCTCTCTCTCTCTCTCCCTCCCCCTCTCTCTCTCTCTCTCTCTCTCTCTCTCTCTCTCTTCTCTCTCTCTCTCTCTCTCTCTCTCTCTCTCTCTCTCTCTCTCTCTCTCCCTCTCTCCCTCCCTCCCTCCCTCCCTCCCTCCCTCCCTCTCTCTCTCTCTCTCTCTCTCTCTCTCTCTCTCTCTCTCTCTCTCTCTCTCTCTCTCTCTCCCCTCTCCTCCCTCTCCCTCCCTCCCTCCCTCCCTCTCTCTCTCTCTTTCTCTCTTTATTCCCTCCCTCTCTCTCTCTGTCTCTTTTTCTCTCTCTACCCCCTCTCTCCCTCTCACTCTTCCTCCCTCCCTCCCTCCTCCTTCCTCCTCCTCCCTCTCCTCTCCCTCCCTCTCTCTCTCTCTCTCTCTCTCTCTCTCTCTCTCTCTCTCTCTCTCCTCCTCCCTCCCTCCCTCCTCTCTCCCTCCTGCTCTCTCTCTCTCCCTCTCTCTTCCCGCTCTCTCATCCCTCTCCCCTCTCTCCTCCCTCCTCCCTCCTCCCTCTCCCTCCCGCTCTCTCTCTCT
>NC_091584.1:24236396-24241396 GCF_042767895.1 Penaeus vannamei
ATGTGCGTGCCTCAAAAGTGTGTGTGTATATCACACTGTATATGCGTGTTCTTTATATGTTAGATGTGATTAATGCCCCAGCACCCAATGGTATTATTAAGGCAGGGAACTTGTACAAAATTTAACGCCTGGACTTCCCCTGCATACTAAGGGACGTCTCACCCTGTGCTTACCTTACCTTCTTACCTTCTTACGTCTTACCCTGTGCTTACCTTACCTTCTTACCTTCTTACGTCTTACCTTGTGCTTCCCTTCGTCTCAAGTTAGACCCTTTGTCCAGGAGAAAATGAAGAGATCTTGGTGGCCGCTGAACCCTCTTGTAAGGCATGGTTGTAGAGGGTATCGTTGAAGGCATGGATGGAGAGTCACCGTGGGTTCGGGAGAGTCTTTGGGGTTGGTGGGGGGGGGGGGGAATGATGGATGGGTCATGAAGGTTCAGGAGAGTCGATGTGACGTTGTGGGTATGGACAGATGGGTTCGGGAAGGGTTTAAGTGGAGTCGCAGAAAGTTGGAGGGAAATCAAAGTGAAGTCAAAGTGAAGTAAAAGTCAGTGAAGTCAGAATAGTTAAACCGAATCAAAGGAAGTCACAGGGAAGTCAGAATAGTCAAAGTGAAGTCAAAGTCAGTAAAGTCAGAATAGTTAAACCGAACCAGAGGAAGTTAGAGGGAAGTCAGAATAGTCAAAGTGAAGTAAAAGTCAGTGAAGTCAGATTAGCTAAACCGAATCAAAGAAAGTCACAGTGATGCCAGAATAGTCAAAGTATCACTTGCACATAGCCACAAGTTGGAAATGGTCAGAGTAAAGTCACATGCATTCACAATAAAGTCAGTAAAGTTAAAAACGAAGTCATATAAGATTTACGAACACTTACAGCAACAAAAATTAATTAATACACCAAAACTTATCATGCTGTTAGATGAAATATAATTTAGAAACTTATATGTTAAACTACAAACACTTCCCAACAACAATAATCAAAGAAACTCCACTATATTGTTATTGTATCAGTGATAGAAATATTTTTATCGAAGTAATTTCTATTTACCTAGTTTGTTGCTGCCTTCTGATAATCCCTAATAAATAGATTGCAAAAATAAGACACAGAAGAATAATAACAAAAGTAAAACATTAGCGGTATCTTTCTTGATTTTGTTGTTGTTGTTGTGTTTGTGTTGTTATTGTTGTATTTTCTTCTTTTTTTATCGTTATCTTTCTTGATTTTGTTGTTGTTGTTTTTATTATGATTATCTTTTTTTGTTGTTGTCTTTTTGTTATTATCATTATCTTTTCTTGTTTTTTATTATCATCTTTTTCTTTTTGTTGTTAGTTTTATATCTTCATATTTTTCATTATTTCAATTTCAATCTCTTGTTGTTGTTTTTGTTATAATTATCATCTCTTCTTGTTGTTTATTATAATCACTATCATCTCTTTTTTGTTGTTGTAGTTGTTGTTTATTTTCATTAACATCTCTCCTTGTTCATTTACATTATAATTATCTTGTCTTTTTTCATCATCATTATTATCCCTTGTTTACTACCATTATTACCATGCTTACTACTATCATTACTATCTCTCTTTTTCTGGTTATTTTCATTATCATCTCTTCTTGTTAATCATCATTATTATCTCCTCTTGTTTTTGTTTTTTATCATCATTATCTCTTCTTGTAGTCTTTTTTTTATCCTCATTAACACCTCTTGTTTTACTATCATTAATATCATTATCATTATCATCTTATTATTATTATTATCATCATTAATATTAATGTCATCTCTCTTTTAATAATCACCAAAACCATTACACAACATGCCTGCGAAGGTGGATCATCCTGAAGACGTAAGCAGAGGTCTTGAACCTCTACTTAGAAGTGGCGGAGAATACCACCTTAACGTACAATGGAGAATAATGTATCTCATCATTACTTTGTTTTATTGATTATGCAGGTGAGTGTGTACTAGTTAGCCATTTAGCTCGCTCTTTCTTTCTTATTTTCGTCTTTTGTCTTTCGTTCTTTCGTCTCTACTCTCTCTGTCTCTTCTCTTTTTTATTTATTTGTTTTTTCGTCTCTCTCTGTCTCTCTTCGTAATTCTTCCTATTCTTGTCCTTCTTTTCTCCTCTTCCTCTTATATCTTTCTCGTCCTTCTTCTTTATTTGCATCCTTCCCTCTCCCACCTCCTCTTGTGCACTTTCCTTTCTCCTCTCTTTTCTCTTCTATCCACCTCCCTCCTCCTCCTCTTCTTTCCTTCTCTTCCTTCCCTGTCCTCCCACTTCTACTTCTTTCCCTTCCCTTCTTCCCTTCCTCTTCCCCCTCCCACCTCCTCTTCTCTTCTTACCTGTCTTCCCTCCTCCTCATGTCTTTTTCTTCCCCTTCCCTCTTCCTCCATTCATACCCTTCCTTCTCTCTTTCTATCCTTCCTCCTCTCTTTCTATCCTTCCCTCCCCCTTCTCTCTTCTATCCTTCGTCCCTCCCTCCCTTTCGGTCCCATCCTCCTACCTCCCTCCCTCCTCTTCTACCCTTTCTTCCTCCTTCCCTCCCTCCTCTTCTAATCTTCCTCCTCTCTCCCTCCTTTTCTATCCTTCCCTCCTTCCTCTTGCCACCCTTCCTCCTCCCTCTCTCTCTTTTATCCCCCTCCCTCCTCCTTCCTCTTCTACTCTTCCTCCCTCCCTCCTCCTATACTTACCCTTCCTTCTCTTCCATCCCCCTCCTCCTCCACCTCTGCCTATCTCCTCCCCTCTCTCCCTCCCTTTCTATCCTTCCCTCCTTCCTCTTATACCCTTCCTCCCTCCCTCTCTCCTCTTTTATCCCCCTCCTCCTCCTTCCCTCTTCTACTCTTCCTCCTCCCTCCCTCTCTTTACCCTTCCTCCCTCCTCTGTCCCCCTCCTCCTCCACCTCTTCCTATCTCCCTCCCTCCCTCCCTCCCTCTTCTATCCCCCTCCTCCTCCGCTCCTCCTCTTCTATCCTCCCTCCCTCCCTCCCTCCTCTTCAGTCTCCCCCTGCTGAGATCTAGCTGTACAGCTTACCTGCTGACCTGTATGATCCCTGCTGTCTGTGCTGCTCATCCTGGTCACCCCGTCCTTTGGCACCTGCTGGTCTACTGTCTGGTCACCTGCTGAGGGATGTGACTGCTAGATTGTCTTAAATTGCTGATTATTAGAGCCAAAGTCCCTTGATTGGCTCCTGCTGCTGGCTAATTGTGGTGTTTGGGCAGAGTTGGCGTACTGATTGTGGTTGGCTTTGGGTGCTGTTCTAGGTGTGTTAGTCACTTGCATTTGGTTTATGGGGGAGTTTGTTGTTGTTGATGATGTTGTTGTTGTTGATGTTGATGGTGAAAATGGGTCCTGGAGTAAATAATGGAATCTGAGCATTCAGGTTTGGACAGCTAGTTTCTGCCATGTTGTCTTTTTGAGGAATGTTTTGGTTGTGTTTAGTCTTCTTGTTGGTTTATGAGTGGAGTTTGTTGTTGATGTGTTGTTGGTGGTGGAAGGGGTCCTCGGTAAATAATGGAATCTGAGCCATTCAGGTACTTAATGATTCTGTCGTGTTGTCTTTTGGTGAAGATTTGGTTGTGTGTGTTTAGTCTGTTTGTTTGGTTTATGGGGGAGTTTGTTGGTGTTGATGTTGTTGTTGATGGTGAATAAGGGTCCTGGATAAATAATGGAATCTGGGCAATTCAATTTGGCCAGCTAGTTTCTGCCATGTTGTCTTTTGGTGAAAGATTTGGTTGTGTGTTTAGGCTGCTTGTTGGTTTGTGAGTGGAGTTGTTGTTGTTGCTGTTGATGTTGTTGTTGTTGATGTTGCTGTTACTAGTGAAAAGGGGTCCTGGGTAAAATAATGGAATCTGGAATCAGTTTGGACAGTTAGTTTCTGCCATGTTGTCTTTTGGGGAATGTTTTGGTTGTGTGTTTAGTCTTCTTGTTGGTTTATGGGGGGAGTTTGTTGTTGTTGTTGTTGATGATGTTGTTGCTAGTGAAAAGGGGTCCTGGGTAAAATAATGGAATCTGGAATCAGTTTGGACGTTGGATTTCTGCATTTTGTCTTTTGGGGAATATGTTAGGTGTGTGTTTAGTCTTCTTGTTGGTTTATGAGTGGAGGTTTTGTTGTTGTTGTTGATGTTGTTGTTGTTGCTGGTGAGGTAATAATAATTCAGGGAAAGGGGTCCTGGATGAAAATGATGGAATTGAACCATTCAATTTGACCAGTTAGTTTCTGCCATGTTGTCTTTTGGAGAAAATTCTGGTTATTTGATTCATCTTGTTAATTTCTAAATGGATTTTTTAGTAGGATATCCTTAAAAATCGAGGCATCCAGGGGCCCTGAATACAGTTATAATTATTAAATTTCGACCTTTAAATTTGCCAAAGGCAGCTTCTGACCTTAGAAATAGATCCTAAAATACATTTGAAAATATCTGAAAACTAACCATGAAAAAAGACAAATATGTGAAGAAAAACTGCGGGAATAAGGAAGACAAAAACCAGAAAATGACCCCATTGAAAAAAAAGACCCAAAAATACGAACCAAAATTTCTAAAACGATCCCGAAACAAAACAAAACCTCACCAAAATGGACCTACTCAAAATACAATAACAAAAATAGCAAAAATGACCCAAAGACAAGGAAAAAGACAACAAAAATGAACCCAAAAGACACAAAAAAGATGAAAACAAAAGTAGTAAACGATCAAAAATAGCAAAACACCCAGACATGACCCAAAAACGATACCAAAACGACCAGAATTCCACTGAAACACCTACAGAAAGAATCGACTAAAAACCAAAACCACGACCAAAACCAATCAAGAAGCGAACCGAAACCAAAACAACACCTCTAAATAATTAAAAAAAACGACACAGCCCCCCCACCATCCCCCCACCAACAATCTCCCACAAGAGCACCCCTTCCCCCCACTCCCCTCCAAAAGCAACCCCACCAACCCCCTTTATCCCCCTCCGCAACCCCCAATCCCCCACCCCACCCCCAATCCCCCACCAACTC
>NC_091584.1:24253896-24256396 GCF_042767895.1 Penaeus vannamei
GTGGGGAGGAGGAGGGAAGGAGGGAAGGGGTATAGAGGGAGGAGGAGGGAAGGAGGGGCAGGGAGTGTAGAAGGAGGAGTAGGAGTAGAGGGAGGAGGAGGGAAGGAGGGGGAAGGGAGTGTAGAAGGAGGAGGAGGGAAGGCGGGGGGAGGGAGTGTAGAGGGAGGAGGAGGCAGAAGAAGGGGGTAAGGGAGAGTAGAAGGAGGAGCAGGAGTAGAGGGAGGAGGAGGGAAGGAGGGAGGGAGGGAGTGTAGAAGGAGGAGGAGGAGGGAAGGAGGGGGGAAGGGAGTGTATAGGGAGGAGGAGGGTAGAGGATGCACAGGATTGAGGAGGGAGGGAGTGTAGGAGATGGAGCAGGAGAGAAGAGGGAGGAGGAGGGAAAGGAGGGGAGGGAGTGTAGAAGGAGGAGCAGGAGTAGAGGGAGGAGGAGGGAAGGAGGGGGGAAGGGAGTGTAGAAGGAGGAGCAGGAGTAGAGAGAGGAGGAGGGAAGGAGGGGGAGGGAGTGTAGAAGGAGGAGTAGGAGTAGAGGGAGGAGGAGGGAAGGAGGGGGGAAGGGAGTGTAGAAGGAGGAGCAGGAGAAGAGGGAGGAGGGAGGGAAGGAGAGGGGAAGGGAGTGTAGAAGGAGGAGCAGGAGTGAAGAGGGAGGAGGAGGGAAGGAGGGGGGAAGGGAGTGTAGAAGGAGTAGCAGAGTAGAGGGAGGAGGAGGGAAGGAGGGGGGAAGGGAGTGTAGAAGGAGGAGTAGGAGTAGAGGGAGGAGGAGGGAAGGAGCGGGGAAGGGGAGTGTAGAAGGAGGAGCAGGAGTAGAGGGAGGAGGAGGGAAGGAGGGGGGAAGGGAGTTTAGAAGGAGGAGGAGGGAAGGAGGGGGGAAGGGAGTAGAAGGAGGAGCAGGGTAGAGGGAGGAGGAGGAGGGGAAGGAGGGGGGAAGGGAGTGTAGAAGGAGGGAGGAGGGAAGGAGGGGGGAAGGGAGTGTAGAAGGAGGAGGAGGGAAGGAGGGGGAAGGGAGTATAGAAGGAGGAACAGGAGTAGAGGGAGGAGGAGGGAAGGAGGGGGGAAGGGAGTATAGAGGGAGGAGGAGGGAAGGAGGGGGGAAGGGAGTGTAGAAGGAGGAGCAGGAGTAGAGGGAGGAGGAGGGAAGGAGGGGGGAGGGAGTGTGTGAGAAGGAGGAGTAGGAGTAGAGAGGGAGGAGGAGGGAAGGAGGGGGGAAGGGAGTGTAGAAGGAGGAGCAGGAGAAGAGGGAGGAGGAGGGAAGGAGGGGGGAAGGGAGTGTAGAAGGAGGAGCAGGAGTAGAGGGAGGAGGAGGGAAGGAGGAGGGGAAGGGAGTGTAGAAGGAGGAGGAGGGAAGGAGGGGAGGGAGTATGGGGAAGGAGGAGCAGGAGTAGAGGGAGGAGGAGGAAGGAGGGAAGGGAGTGTAGAAGGAGGAGGAGGGAAGGAGGGGGAGGGAGTATAGAGGAAGGAGGAACAGGAGTAGAGGGAGGAGGAGGGAAGGAGGGGGGAAGGGAGTATAGAGAGAAGGAGGAGGAGGAAGGAGGAGGAGGGAGTGTAGAGAAGGAGGAGCAGGGAGTAAGGGAGGGAGGAGGGAAGGAGGGGGAGGGAGTGTAGAAGGAGGGCAGGGTAGAGGGAGGAGGGAGGGAAGGAGGAGGGAGTGTAGAAGGGAGGAGCAGGAGTAGAGGAGAGGAGGAGGAAGGAGAGAGGAGGGAGTGTAGAAGGAGGAGGAGGGAAGGAGGGGGAGGGAGTGTAGAAAGGGAGGAGCAGGGTGGGGGAGGGAGGGAGGAAGGAGGGGGGAAGGGAGGTGTAGAAGGAGGAGTAGGGAGTAGAGGAGGAGAAGGGAAGGAGGGGGAGGGAGTGTGAAGGAGGAGGAGGGAAGGAGGGGGAGGGAGTATAGAAGGAGGAGCAGGAGTAGGGAGGAGGAGGGAAGGAGGGGGGGAAGGGAGTGTAGAAGGAGGAGCAGGAGTAGAGGGAGGAGGAGGGAAGGAGGGGGGAAGGGAGTATAGAGGGAGGAGGGAGGGAAGGAGGGGGGAAGGGAGTGTAGAAGGAGGAGCAGGAGTAGAGGGAGGAGGAGGGAAGGAGGGGGGAAGGGAGTGTAGAAGGAGGAGTAGGAGTAGAGGGAGGAGGGAGGGAAGGAGGGGGGAAGGGAGTGTAGAAGGAGGAGCAGGAGTAGAGGGAGGAGGAGGGAAGGAGGGGGGAAGGGAGTGTAGAAGGAGGAGTAGGAGTAGAGGGAGGAGGAGGGAAGGAGCGGGGAAGGGAGTGTAGAAGGAGGAGTAGGAGTAGGAGTAGAGGAGGGGAGACCAGAGAAAGACGAAGAGGATGTTGCAACATGCATTCTTGACTTGAAGAATTACGTGATCGAGGCAGATGAGTGTGAATCTTCATCTTGACTGCATACTAATCATTGTTGCAAGAGTGCGTGAGGAGTGAGGGTTGGAGCACTCTGTTCCTCCTCATACTCGCAAATAAACACACGCATATACGTACATACACAAGCATACGTGGGCATACGCAC
>NC_091584.1:24261256-24266256 GCF_042767895.1 Penaeus vannamei
TCTAAAAAAAAAAAAAAATTCTCACGCCAACTTTATACCTAGGCCTCCCTGGGCACCTAAAAAAAAAAAAAAAAAAAAAAAGCCCCTTTTAAACGAGGTTTCTTCAACTAATTTATCGCAGCATCGGTTCCGTAGATGGCTAAGAGATCCTAGGCTAATGAGTGCTACTTACACACTCTTCACAACCACTAAATTACATGCGAGTTGCGTAAATCATGTGGGGAAGGGGTGGGAGGGAGGAGGGAGGGGGAGGGAAAAAAGGGGTGGGAGGGAGGGAGAGGGAGGGAAGGGGTGGGAGGGAGAAAGGGAAGGGTGGGGAAGGGAGGGAGATGGGGGAAGGGAAAGGGAGGGTTGCCGGCCGTATGTGAGGCTTGGGAGAGAGAGGTGAGGGAGTTTGAGGAGAGAGTGAGAGAGAGAGAAGAGGGGAGGGGGGGTAGATAAAGAGAGAGAGGGAGAGGAAGAGGATGAAGTTTGGAGAGAGAGGAGAAAGGAGGGAGAGAAAGGAGAGAGAGAGAGAGAGAGGGAGAAAGGAGGGAGAGAAAGGAGAGAGAGAGAGAGAGATTGAAGTGAGAGAGAATGGGAAGGGCATGAGAGGGAAAGAGAGAGAGAGTGAGAGGGAGGAAGAGAGAAGGGAATGAAGGAGAGAGAAAGAGAAAAGAAAGAGAGAGGGAGCGGGATCAAGTGAATGGGAGGAGATAGAAAGAGAGAATTAGAGAAAGATAGAAAGAAAAGGCGGTATTGTTTTATTTGCTATCGGCGATAACGTAAGATATATTGCAATGCCTTAATCAGGAAAAGTTAATGAAAAAGAAGCATAAATAACATAGGAAGAGATACACGTGCGCACACACATACACAAACACATATGTGTGTGTGTGTGCGCATGCATACATACATACATACATACATACATACATACATACATACATACATACATACATACATACATACATACATACATACATACATACATGCTTTCAAGTATAGATATATATATATATGTATGTATATATATATATTTTTTTTGTGTGTGTGTGTGCGCATGTGTGCGTGTATGTGTGTGTGTGTGTGTGTATGTGTATATATATATATATATATATATATATATATATATATATATATATATATATATATATATATATATATATATATATATATATATATATATATATATATATATTCAAGCACACTTGCATATATCAAGTGTGAATAATGATTCCAATTAAGAAAATCTTGCTAATTGTTATCATTCATTTTCATCTTCATTAGTGCTTTCACAATAATAATTCACTTATTAAACATTTTATTTTTGCCAGCGACCATTATTAAGATAAAGAATGACTTTCAATGACTAAGATCGATGCATTATTTTTTTTATTTAATTAGTTTTTTTTTTTTTTTTTTTTTTTTCTTATTTACGTATTTGTTGAATGGTAAGAACTTTGATGATGGTGTTTTCTGTTTTTTTTTTTCTTCTTCTACTTCTTCCTCTGTTTATCTTTCTCTCTGTCGTTTTGTATGTCTTTTTGTTTTGTTTGTCTCTCTCTCTCTCTCTCTCTCTTTCTCCTCTTTCTCTTCTCTTTCTGTCTATTCTCTGTCTCTGTCTATCTCTCTCTCTCTGTCTGTCTGTGTTTCTCTGTCTGTCTGTCTGTCTGTCTGTCTGTCTGTCTCTCTCTCTCTCTCTCTCTCTCTCTCTCTCTCTCTCTCTCTCTCTTTCTCTTTCTCTCTCTCTCTCTCTCTCTCTCTCTCTCTCTCTCTCTCCCTCTCTCTCTCTCTCTCTCACTCTCCTCTCTTCTCTCCCTTTCTACTGTCCCCGCCCATACCCCCCCCCCGCCCTTACCCCCCCCCCCCTCCCTTCCCTTCCTCTCTCCACCCGCCCCCTCGCATCCTTATCCAATACTTCCTTATCCACGTCCCCCTAACCCCTCCCCAAGTCCCCCCTCTAGACCTCTATTCCACATCCCCCTTTTTCCCCTCCCCCAACTCATCCCCAAATCCACACCTTAAATCCTCATCCATCTTCCCCACCCCACGCGCCCCCAACTTTTTCTCCCACCCTAATTCCCCCCCCTCCACCCAACTTCGCCACCCCGAAGCCTCACCCACCTCAAATCCCCCACCCACCCCTTACCTCCACTCCCCCAAACCTATCACCCACCTCAAATCCTCCATTACCCCTACCTCTCTAACCCCCAACCCCACCTCATTCACCTCAAATCACCCTCACCCCAACCCTCACCCCACTCTCTCCCCACCCCCACTCCCCCAGCTCCACTCCAACCCCCCACTCCTCAACCACCCTCACTCACCCTACCTCCCAACCCTCACCCACCCTACCTCCCAACGTGACCTCCCACCCCCCACCCCCAATCCCCTACCTCCCAACCCCCACCCTCCCCTCCACGTGACCCCCCACCCCACCCTACCTCTCAAACCCCACCCCCCCACCCCACCCTACCCAACCCCCAACCCCCCATCCTACCTCCCCAACCCCCACCCCTACCCTCTGTATGACCTCCCCCCTACCCCCCACCCCCTCCCACATGAGCCCCCCACCCCCACCCCTACCTCCCACACCCTCCACCACTCCCTCCCCATCCACCTCCCAACCCTCCCCCCTCCCCACGTGACCTCCCTACCCCCTCCACCCCCACCCCCTTACCTCAAAGCCTTCAATACGACACAGTTCCGATCTTACACGCTGATAACGCCCCCGTGTCGTGAGCTCTGCCGACACCTGACTAATGTCTACACTTGAGGCCTTTCTGTGGTCGGGGCTCTCCTCTCTCACCTGGGGCGTGAGGTGGGGGTGGGGGGCGTGAGGTGGGCGGGGTGGGTGGGGGTGAGGGAGATGGGTAGGAGGGTGAGGGAAGGGGGGGCTGAGGAAAGGGAGTGAGGTGGAGGGAGGGAGTTGGAGGAGTAGGAAGAGAGATGGGGAGGAGGATGGTGGGGGAGAGGTGAGGAGGAGGAGGAGGGGAAGGAAGGAGGGTGAGAGGGAGGGAGGAGGAAGAGGAAGGGAAGGAGCTGAGAGAGGAAGAGGAGAGAAGGGAGAGATGAGGGTAGAGGGTGAAGGAAGGTAGGGGAGGGAGGGTGAGAGGGAAGTGAGGAAGAGGAGGAGTGGGGAGGGGAAGGATAAGGGTAGGACAGGGTGAGAGAGAGGGAAGGGATGGGTGAGAGGTGATAAATGATGCTTGAAGGGAAGGGAAAGGATGAGGGAGGGAAGGGTAAGAAAGGAAAGTAGGGAGAGAGGGAGGGTGAGAGAGGGGGAAGGGAGGAAGAGGGTAGGATGAGGGGAGGAAAGAGAGAAGAGGAAAATTGAGAGTGAGAGAAGGAGGAGAGGGAGGGGGAGGAGGGTGAGAGAGGGATGAGAGGAGGGAGGATGGATGGGAGGGAAGGAAGGGAGGAAGAAGGGGTTGAGAGAAGGGAAGGGAGGGGATTTAAAGGAGTGGAGGGAGAAAGGGGAGGATGGATGGGTTGTGGAATGAGGAAGGAAGGGAGGGAAGGAAGGAGAGAGAGGGCAATTGAAGAAAAAGAAGAGAGAGAGGGAAGGAAGGAAGGGAAAAAAGAATGTAAGTGGAATGGAAAAATTGGAAAAGGAGAGAGAAGAGAAGAGAAGAAAGAGAGGGATAGAAACAAACTGACAAGACAGAGACAGGAAGGAGAGGGAGAGGGAGAACGGAGGAAGAAAGAAGGGAGGAAAAAGAGGAGAAAAGGAGAGAGAACGATGAAGGAGGTATAAGGAAGAGAAGAAAAAGGAGAGAGAAGAAATGGAGGAAAGGGAGGAGGGAAGGAGAAGGAAGGGATAGAAAACGAGGAGAAGAAAAAGGAAGAAAGAGAATAAAAAAGAAGAGCAGGTGAAGGATTAGAAAGAGAAAAGATAAAAAGAGAAGAACCAAGAGAGATAGACATAGGAGAGAAAAGAAGAAGGAAAAAGGAAAGAAAGAAAGGAAAAAGAAGACAGAAAAAGATAGATAAGGATGGAACGAAGGAAGAAGTATAACAAGAAGGATAAGAAAAATAACGAATGGAGGAACAGGGATTAGAAGAAGGGCCGAGGGGAGGGAGGGAAGAAGGATTAGAAGAAGGAAGAAAGAAAGAAGAAATAGCAATAATGTCGAAGAAAAGAAGAGAAGGGAAGACGAATATAAAAGAGAGATAAAGAAGACGAAAAAAGAATACCTAAAAGAAAAATGAATAATCGAAATGATAAAAAAAATAAAAACAAAAATAAAAGAAATAATAAACACAAAAACATATAATAGAAACAAATTAAAAACAAATAGAGAATAAAAATATAAACAAAACAAAACAAAATGATAAAAATAGAAAAGAAAAACAGTCAATAAAATAACATAAAGAAAAGAAGGAAAACAGAACAAAAAAACTTGTAACAAATAGATAAAAAAAAGAAAAACAAAACAAAAACGCCAAAAAAATACTTGTAACAAAAAGAAAAATCGACAACCCAAACACGCACGCCCCTCAAAACAAACAAAAAAACAAACAAACAAACATTTAATCAAAGAAGACAAGAAGGAGAGATAAATCACCCCCTCTCCCCTCCCTCCTCCCTCTACCCCCAAAAAAAAAATCACCCCACTCCCCCTCCCCTTTCCCCTCCTCCCTCCTAACCCCCCCAAAAAAAAAAAAACGCCAGGGAAGTGAGATTAGGGAATAAAAAGGGGCGTGTCCATCGTGTTGGTGGGCGGCGCTAGCGAAGAATCTATTAAACAACAACTTGGAAGGGTTGTGGGAGAGTGACCGTCGCCTCTGATCAGCTTTGGGAAGAAAATGGCTGGGGGGTTTACACAGTGAAATCCGTTGTCTGTTGCAGTGTATGTACGTGTGTACGTGTGTTTGTTTGTGTGTGGGGAAAGGGTGGGGGTCGTGGTGTGTGTGGTTTTTGTGCGGGTGTGTGTGTGTACGTTTGTGTGTAGGGGGATGTAGTCATTGTGTACTGGTATATCTGTGTACCTGTGTGTGACGTTGTGGGGTGGGGG
>NC_091584.1:24281256-24283756 GCF_042767895.1 Penaeus vannamei
GAAAAAAAAAATAAAAAAAAAGCTTAACGAAACCTCTCAGCTGACCACACAGCGGAACAGCTGATCCGTGCACACGACTCGCCAAATTGATAAAGAAAACATTTGCGAAATTAATAAAGAAACATACATTAAATTCGTGATTGTTGGTACCGTCGCTTTCTTGATTTCTCTGAGGTAAGGGTTTGGGTAAGGAAGGGTGGGGAGGGGGAGGGAGGGGTGAGGGGAGGGTGGAGGTGGTGGGGAGGGTAGGGAGGATGGGAGGAAAGAGGTAAAGAGGGAAGGAGAAGGAGGGGTGGAGGGGGGAGGGAGGAGGGAAGGAAGGAAGGAGGAGGAAAGACGTGGGTGGGAGGAGAGAAAGGAGGAAAGGTAAGGAAGAGGTGAGGGGTAGGTAGGAGGGGAGGGTGGGAGGAGAGGGAAAAGGTGGGAGGAGGAGGAGGGAAGACAGGAGGAGGGTGGAGGAAGGAGAGGGGAGAGAGAGGTGGAGGGAAGGGAGGAGGTTGTAGGAGGAAGGAGGACAGGGGGAGAGTAGGGGAGGGGGAAGGATGGGAAGGTGGGGAAGGAAGAGGAGGGGAGGAAGGGAGGAAAGGAGCAGCAGCCAGCCAGGAGAGGTGGGTAGGTAGGCAGGTGGGGGAAAAGGAGGAGGGGAAGGGAGGAGGGGTAAAGGAAGACAGAGGGAAAGGTGGAAGGGGCAAGGAGAAAGGGGGAAAGGTGGTGGGGAGGCAGAGGAAGGAGATAGGGAGACGAAGAGGGAGTTATAGAGGAAAAGGAAAGGAAAGCTTAGGTAGAGAGGGGTGGGAGATAGAGGGATAAGAGGAGGGATAGGGGAGAGGGAGAGGAGGGTAGGGGGAGATGGGGGAGAGAGGGAGAAAGAGATAGGGAGAGGGAGAGGGGGTGAAGGAGAGGGTAGGGAGGGTAGAATAAGGAGCTAATAAGAGAGAGAAAGGATGATTCAGAGAACGGAGGAAGAGGCAAAGAAACAGAGAGTAACGAGAATTGAGATAAAAGAAATAAATAAAATAAAAAATGATAAAAAAAACACTCAACATCCACCCCCAACTCAAAGATATACCCTCCCCTCTCCCTCACCCCCTCACCCTCACCTCTCTCACCCTCTCCACCCTCTCCCTCCTCACCTCCACCTCTCCCTGCCCCTCCCCTCTCCTCACCCCTGCCCTCTCCCTCCTCACCCTCACCCCCTCACCCTCCCTGCCCCTCTCTCCCTCCCCCCTCCCTCTCCCCTCACCCTCACCTCTTTAACCTCTCTCCCTCACCTCACCTCTCCTCACCCCCCCTCAAAAAAAAAATCACACACTACCCCAAGATCCTTTATACGACCTAACACTCGCCAAACTTCCTTTCACAAGCAAGCAAGCACCGCCTTCTAAAAAAGCAAAAAACTAATTTGCATGGATACTTATGGTGGTTGTAATGACTTTTAACATCGACTTGATATCACGTTGTATTAGAATAGCATTATTATCCCTCCTTCAGACAGCGATAACAAGAGGTCATATGCCTGTCAGGAGAAATCATGGAGCATAGAGCATATACATCTCTCTTTTTTTTCCTGTTTATAAAGTTTGCAAATCAATGTTATAATGGACGAAGCTCTGGGGTTTGGGGGGTTGGGGGGGGGGGTGGTGGTTAAGAGGGATTGAAATTTTGTGTTTATTCGTATTTTCGTTCGTGTTTTTTTTTTGGGGGGGGGCGAAGTTGGGAGGGGGGGGAGATAGGGTTTGTGAGACTTTCTTCTTCTTTTTTATTGTTATTATTATTATCATTATAGTTATTATTATTATCATCATTATTATCATTATTATTATTATTATCAATATAATTATTATTATCATCATTATTATCATTATTATTTTTATTATTATCAATATCATTATCCTTATTATCATTAATATTAGCAGTAGTATTAGTATTAGTGCTATTATGTCTTGTTCGTGTTTTTTTGTTTGTTTGTTTCTTTGTTTCTTTGTTTGTTTATTCGTTTGTTTGTTTTTGTTTTCTGTTTAATCTTGATATCCTTTATATTTTGTCTCTTCTTATCGCCTTTTCTTGTTCTTTCTCTTCTTCCTCTCCTTCTTCTTCTTTTGATTTAGTACGTGCGTGTTATCATCCTCTTCAACTCATTATACACTTTATCATTCTTTTCTCTATTATTACCAATGAGAAATCACCAGCTAGAATTCGTAAACAAAGTTGAATGGAATAATCAAAATAAAGACAATGATAATGATAGTTGCTGTAGTAGAAAAAAACAATGATAATAATGTTCATGATTATAAGAAAAATTATGATAACAGTGGTAATAATAAGATGATAATACCAAGCTATTAATCATATTAACAATATTATATGATGATTGTGTGTTAAACAATAATAATAATAACAATGATAGTAATGATAATAATGATGATAATAACACTAATAATAAAGATGATGATAGGAATAATAAGGATGATAATGATAATAATATCAATGATCATGATAA
>NC_091584.1:24288756-24291256 GCF_042767895.1 Penaeus vannamei
ATGGAGAATACTTAATCGAATACAGATACTGGTAATCTTGGGTCATTCTTACAAGCCGCGAGTGAAGGAAGAAGAACGCGTAATAATAGCTAAAACCCGAAGAACATGTTCACTTTCGAGTACACAAGCCGTTGGGAGTCGAGAGGTGCGCGGGAACGCCGAGGCTAAAAAGACACGAATTTCTCGAAGATAAATATAAAAAAGAAATAGAACAAAAAGAGTTACAGTTATAATTTCCATGAGGTTTAGAAAAAAAAGTAATGATCAGAATACCAGGACCTCATTTCGAAAACAGAGAAAAGAGAGAGAGAGAGAAGTAAACAATTTTTGGGGGTCTAATGCTCCTATGGCCACCGAAGACGTTGCATGTAACACGTAAGCAAAGATGAATGCTTGCCTGTATAATTTCTCGACTCGCGGTTCGTGTAAATATGAAACCAGGAGAATGTGTGACGGAATGGTACTTGTTTTTTTTTTAAGGTAATGGGGTACATGTACAATTAAAGTAATCTTGTGGGTTCCTCATTGAATTATATTGTTGGTGTAAAATATTGGGATGTGATTTTCATACACGGAGGTTTAAATAACGTTGCCTCCTTTTTGACGTAAGTATAGTTTATATGTGTCTCTGTCTGTCTCTTTCTCTCTCTCTCTCTCTCTCTCTCTCTCTCTCTCTCTCTCTCTCTCTCTCTCTATATATATATATATATATATATATATATATATATATATATATACATTTATATATCACTGTGTGTGTGTGTGTCTCTTTCTGCACCTCGCTTCCTCCCTAACTCACTCTCTCTCTCTCTCTCTCTCTCTCTCTCTCTCTCTCTCTCTCTCTCTCTCTCTCTCTCTCTCTCTCTCTCTCTCTCTCTCTCTCTCTCTCGCTCTCTCTCTCTCTCTCTCTCTCTCTCTCTCTCTCTCTCTCTCTCTCTCTCTCTCTCTCTCTCTCTCTCTCTCTCTCTCTCTCCCTCCCCCCCTCTCTCTCTCCTCTCTCTCTCTCTCTCTCCCCTCTCTCTCTCTCTCTCTCTCTCTCTCCCCTCTCTCTCTCTCTCTCCTCCCTCTCTCTCTCTCTCTCTCTCTCTCCTCTCTCTTCCTCTCCTCTCTCCCTCTCCCTCGCTCTCCCCTCTCTCTCCCTCTCCCCTCTCTCTCCCTCTCCCCTCTCTCTCCCTCTCCCCTCTCTCTCCCTCTCCCCTCTCCCTCTTCCTCTTCCTTTCACTGTCACCCCATCTATCTATCTCTCTTTTCTCCCTTCTATTCATCTCTTTGTATTTCCTCTTCCTTGTTTGTTTTCGTTTTTCTTTTTTTTCTTTGATTTTACGTTTCTCCTTTCTTCTTTTGTTCTTTTATTTTGCTTTTCTCTTTTCTTTCTTACCTATTCTCACGCTTCCTGGGGACAAACTCGTGATAGCCATAAACAGCTGACGCCTAAACATAAACAAATACCTTTATTGTTGCTGTTCGAACACAAACAAAGCAGCTTCGATAATCTTTCGAATAGCTTGCTTTACAACCACTCAATAATTTTTTTTGCGTATTTAAAGGATGAAAAAGGACGCAAATTGCTATATAAATATCTTTAGAAAAAAATACTATCAACCGAAAAAAAGAGGGAAATAAATTCTTGGTGTGTACATCTCGCCACACCCAGCTGTAAGTCATATCCGAACGCAGCTCCACCTTCCCGCCGGATCACGGATACGTAGCCGGTATGACGTCACATCTGTTAGGAAAACGATCACATCCCCAGAGAAGAAGGATGTCTGTTTGAGAATGAGGAAGATGCGAAAATGTGATGATTTATGCGGTGTGGGTGAAGATCAGCGAATACTTTTTCTTCTTCTTTTTTTCTTATCTTTTTTTGAGAGTGAGAGATAAGCAAAATGGCAGAAGATGCGTTTGAGATACGGGGAGATAACGAGGGAGAAAAATGACACTTCTTGTCGCCATTTTGTTTGTGTTTGTGTTTCTTCTTCTTTTTCTTTTTCTTGCATGAAAACACTGCCGATTTTGAACACTTCAGATTACAACCATCCAATAGGTTTAGATTTAATGTTATTAAGGAATAAATATACATACACAAAGATATATAGCTCGATAGACAACAAAACACGATGAACATTTGTATAGAGATAAAAAAAAAGTTAATATCAACTTAGCTATCCATGAACAAGCGTTTTAATTATTTTTCCTATAATCAAATGAAAAAATAAATAAAACAAAACGACATATGAAAGGGAACATAAAAGATAATCAATAGAAAATATAACTTACGGAAGAGAAAACACATATTCTAAGGAACAGAACAAAAGTAGAAAAATCTGAGAGAATTAGTAAATATGTGAAGAATAGGAAGAATCTTCAAATGATTTTGTGTGGGAGTATCTGTGTGTATATGTATAGATATGTGTATCTGTGTGTGTGTGTATGTGTCTGTGTGTGTGTGTGAGTGTGTGTGTGTGTGCGTGTGTATGTGTGTGTGTGCGTGCGTGTTTAC
>NC_091584.1:24298756-24303756 GCF_042767895.1 Penaeus vannamei
GATGGGGTTCATGAGTGTGGGCGTGCGGAGGCGTACGGGCGTGAATTGGGGTTTATGAGTGAGTTGAGGAAATAGGGGATGGGGGGGGTATGAGGCCATGGAGGGGATAGTGAGGATATGAGGCGATGGAGGGGAGAAGGAGGGGAGGAGGAGGTGTCATGAGGAGAAAATACGGGATAGAAACAGAAATAGGAGAAAGACTATGAGGAAGAATATGAGGAGACGGGAGAAGAATGCGATAAAAGACGGGAGTAAAGAAGAAGACGAAGGAATAAGCACCACCAAGGAGGGAAAGATTAGGAGGGGTAGGGGTGTGGTGGGGGGGTGGGGGGTGTTAATGGGGGAGGGAGGGGGTAATGGGTAAAGGGGGAGGGGGCATGTTGCCAGAGTTATGCAGTTCGGATTTACATTCCCGTCGGATTGCTGGAGGGGGAGGGTGGGGGAGAAGGGGGTGGAGGGGGAAGGGGGGGAGAGAGGTGTGAGGTGTGGCTTGGCATCGCCTTGCTGCCTCATAAACTCATGAGGTTGTTTCTTTTCTTTCTCTCTCTCTTTCTCTCCGTCTCTGTCTGTCTGTCTCTTTTTTTTTACTCTCTCTATCTATTTTTCTTTCTATCTATATGTATATCTGTCTCTCTCTCTCTCTCTCTCTCTCTCTTTATATATATATATATATATATATATATATATATATATATATATATATATATATATATATATATATATACATATATATATATATATATATATATATATATTTATATACATATCTATATATATATATATACATCTCTCTCTCTTCTCTCTATCTCTCTCTCTCTCTTCTCTCTTTCTCTCTTTCTTTCTCTCTTTCTCTCTTTCTTTCTCTCTCTCTCTCTCTCTCTCTCTCTCTCTCTCTCTCTCTCTCTCTCTCTCTCTCTCTCTCTCTCTCTCTCTCTCTCTCTCTCTCTCTCTCTCTCTCTCTCTCTCTCTCTCCTCTCTCTCTCTCTCTCTCTCCCTCTCCCTCTCCCTCTCCCTCTCCCTCTCCCTCTCTCTCCCTGTCACTCCTTCCATCACTCCTTTTAACACATGGACTTTTTCCCACTACGTTCTCCTTCTTCATCATCTTTATCTCTCTTATCTCATACTTTACTTCCCCCTTTCTCTATTTCTTTATGGTTTATCTACGTTTTTACTAGCAACAGAAAACGAGACACAAGGGCATACGCGAATCGAATAAATATTAATCTAATTAATCTAAAACTTATATCCGTTTTCTTTCGTTAATCTCTATAGCCTCAAAATTGGAAGAAAAACGTGATAAGATGATGAAATATTATTCATCGGTTATCTTTCCACTCTTTAAAAAACAAACGAAACTATAAGAAGAAAAAGATAGATAGATAGATAATAAGATATAAAATTCATAAGACAACATCCGACTGATGAGGACTTCCGGTTGTGTAAAATCCTTGTATCATGACGTCATACAGACAACGTGTTCGGATAACGTAATACGAACAAGTTTGATAAGCGGATATGTTGTTCTTCCGTTTGTGTTTTAACGGAAAAAAACAACATTGCAAGATTATTTCATGTTGCAAGGTATGGGGTTCTTTTTTGAAAATTCCCCCCCCCCCCTCTGCTTTTTAATGACAATTTTGCGAGAAATAAGAACGATTTGGTCTATCATTGCAACTCAAAAGTCAAAGTTGCAATGGATCTGTTATATATTGCAACATGGACTATTGCTTTTGTTGTTTCATATAGTTACAGTCGCTTTTTTATCGTTTTATAATCATTTTTACAGTAGTTTTTATAGTCATTATATCAGTTATTAATCATCATCTTAATCATCATTGATTCTTACCATTATTATCATCATTACAATCACTCTCCACTTATTCTCTTTTATCTACACTACGTTATCGGTGTCATTCGCTTACTTACTCTCTTTATCGTAATATTCCCTTTGTATTATTCCTCTTGCGTTCAATTGCCATTATTATTCCCCTCACGACTGCAACAGTAGCTTGTCGTAACTTTTACTTATTTATTATTATTAACACAACGTTTGTCTCTTTCAATAGAGCAGGTACCGCTCTATAAATCAAAAATAGAATACACCTCTCTACATTATCTTTTCGGACCATATGTCAATATAATTAAAGAACAGAACCCAGGTTATCATTAACACGGCCAAAAAAAAAAGAAAACAAAAAAAAAAAGGTGTATGTACATTGACACGCCCTCTGGCTTCCTTATATGGCATTGCCTCGCCTACCTGTGCTGTCTGTCTGTCATTCTAGGAATATCTTTGCCGTGTTCTCGTCTACTTTCTACTTTTTTTCTACCGCTCTCCCTGGTCTATTTTAAGAGTAAACTAGATCTATTTGCGATGCTTGTAAAGTGCATTTACTATTTGCTATGTTGTACTTAGAGGTAATATTTTTTTTTTTTTTTTTTTTTTTTTTACTTTAAAGCACGCGAACTTTACAGGATATTTTTGTTGAGGATTTGGAATGTATAGGAGTGGAAGAAGGGAAGGAAAAGAAAGTGAAATGATTCTCTTTTCTTTCTCTCTCTCTCTCTCTTCTGTCTCCCTCTTTTTTTCTCTCTCTCTCTCTCTCTCTCTCTCTCTCTCTCTCTCTCTCTCTCTCTCTCTCTCTCTCTCTCTCTCTATATATATATATATATATATATATATATATATATATATATATATATATATATATATATATATATATATATATCGCTCTCTCTCTTCTCTCTCTCTTTCTCACTCTCTCTCTCTCTCTCTCTCTCTCTCTCTCTCTCTCTCTCTCTCTCTCTCTCTCTCTCTCTCTCTCTCTCTCTCTCTCTCTCTCTCCATCTATCTATTAATTCATGAATATACCTATCACTCTCTGTCTCTATCTCTATCTCTATTTATTTATCTATTCATCTATATAAATATCTATATCTAACTCTATTTCTACAGATCTATCTATCTCTATCTATTTATCTCTATACCTATCTATTTGTACCTCACGTTTTCTCCTTCCTCTTCTCCCACCCTTCCCCCCCTCCCACCTCCTCCCCCCTCCTCCGCCCTTCTCCCTCTCCTACCCTTTCCACCCCCTCTCCACCCTCTCTCCTCCACCCCCTCCCTCTCCTACCTATCTCACCTCCCTCCCTCTCCCCCCCTCCCTCCCTCTCTTCTCCCCCTCCCTCCCTCTCCACCCCCTCCCTCTCTCTCCACCACCATCCCCCTCCCTCCCTCTCCACCCTCCCTCCCTCTCTCCCAAAGATCAAAGAAGCCAATTTTGGTTCATTTCTCTCCCTCGACCAAGAACACCGGCACCGCCCACAAACGCGGGCGTGCGTTAAACATTCACACGAACTCGCCACTTCGCCCATGCCAGAGGTGTAGGGGAAGCCAAAGTGGGCGGGGTTGTTGGTGGGGGTGGATAGGGGGAGGAGGATAGGGGGATAGGGGACGGCGTGAGCGGGGGGAGGGGAGAACGAGGGGGGTTGTTAGGAGTGGAGGGAGGGTAGAGGTCGATAAGGGGGGTGGGTAGGACGGCGTGGGCGGGGAGGGGGAGGGAGGGGCGGAGGTTGTTAGGAGAGGGGGAGGGTAGGGGTGGATGGGACAGCGTGGGCGGGGGAGGGGAGGGAGGGGTAGAGAGAGGGAGGAGTGAGTAGGGAGAGAGGGAGGAGGGTAGGGGGTTGGAGGAAGATGGGAGGGGGTGGAGAGGAGACAGCGTGGGCGGGGGAGGGGAGAGGGAGGGGAAGGTTGTTAAGAGGGGAGGAGTGGAAGAAGGAAGGAGGGTAAGGGGGTTGGTGGTAGATGGGGAGGGGGTGGATTAGAAATGGTGAGGAAGGGAGGTTGGAATAAATGAGGAGGAGAGGGATAGAGAAAGTAGGGGAGGAGGAAAAGGGTATAGACGATGATAGGGAGAAGAAGGAGGGTTTGATAATAGAGGGAATTGACATAGGTAGGGAGAAGAAGAGGGATAGAAGGGTAGGGGAAGGAAGAGGAGAGAGCATAGGGGAGGATAGGAAGGAAAAAGAAGTAGGATAGTGAGGGACGGAGTGGTATGGGGAGGAGGGAAGAATTAGGAAGAGGAAGGATAGAGATAGAAGAGAAAGGATTGAAGTGGAATAGGAAAGAATAAAGTGGAAAGGATAGAGAGGGATAGAATATGTATAAGGAAGAAGAGAGAGATTGAAACAAATGATAAAAGAGGGATAGAGCGGATAGGAGAGGAGAAGAGAAACGTGAAAGGGGAAGGAAGGGATTGGAATAAACATGCGAAAGGGGTAGTGGATAGTAAAAGAAAGGAAAATAACAGAATGGATAGAAGACAGAGGAAAGAGTAAATAAGGAAGGAGAATAGTTAAAAGAATAAAGCATAAGAGACGGAGAGAGAATGGAGGACTGGAAAGGATAGGAAAAGGAGGATAAAAGAACAGGAGAGAGAAGGAGAAGGATAGGTAGAATAGAAAAAGGAAGATGAGTAGACAAGAGAGGAGAAAGAGAGAGGTTGAGTAGACAGAAAAAGAGAGATAGAACAGAAAAGAGGACATAGGACCTATACAGAAGTGAAAAGAAAGGAATTAAATAGATAGAGAACAGGGATAGTTAGAAATAGACGAAAAAAAGGTTAGTAGATAGGAAAAAGGAGATAATAAAACAAATGAATAGAGAAGGATTTAGTAGATAGAAGAAAAGAACAGAAAAAATATGCATAGTGCCAAGAAGAAAGATAGGCAAAAATAAGATAAAAAGGGTTAGAGAGAAAAGGAGAGAAGGAAAAAGCCAATAAAGCAGAGGAATACGAGAAGAACAGAAAAATTATATAGTATCTAGAATAGAGAGAGACAAAGATATGAAAAAGGGAGTTCGCTAACTAAAGAAATTATGATAGATAAGAGAAAAGGCGAGAAGGATAGCGCGAATAAAAGAGAGAAGGAGAGAGGGAATAAAGGAGAGAAGGACAGAGCGAATAAACGAGAAAAGAATAGAGTGAATAAAGGAGAGA
>NC_091584.1:24333756-24341256 GCF_042767895.1 Penaeus vannamei
TCCTTCCTTCCTCCCTTCCCCTCCCTCCCTTCCCCTCCCTCCCTTTCCCTCCCTCTCCCTCCCTCCCTTTCCCCTCCCCCTCTCTCTCTCTCTCTCCCTCCCTTCCCCTCCCCTCCCACTCCACTTCCCCTCCCCTCCCCCCACCCTCTCTCTCTCTCTCGATCTCCTCTCCTCCTCCCCTCCCTTCCTTCCCTCCCTCCCCTCCTTCCTCCATTCCCCTCCCTTCCCTTCCCCCTCCCTCCCTCCCTCCCTTCCCCTCCCTCCCCTCCCTCCCCTCCCCTCCCTGCCTCCCTCCCCTTCCCTTCCCCCCACCTCCCTCCCTTCCCCTCCCCTCCCTCCCTTCCCTTCTCTACACTCCTTTCCCCTCCCTCCCTCCCTCCCTCCTACTCCCTCCCCTTCTCCCTTCCCTCTCCTCCTCCGTTCCCTCCCTCCCTCCCTCCTTCCCCCCCCTCTCCTCTCTCTCTCTCCAGATTACAAACCTTCCCTCCTCCCCTCACCCTTCCTCCATTCCCTCCCTCCCTTCCCCTCCCTCTCCCTCCCTCCCTCCCCTTCCCCTCCCCTGCCTTTCCCTCCCTCCCTGCTCTTTCCCTCCCTCCCTCCCTTCCCCCTCCCTCCCTCCCTCCCTTCCCCTTCCCCCACCCCCTCCCTCCCTTCCCCTCCCTCCCTCCCTTCCCCTACCTCCTCCTTTCCCCTCCCTCCCTCCCTCCCTCCCTCCCTCCCTCCCTTGATCCCTTCCCCTCCCTCCCTTCCCCTCCCTCCCTCCCTCCTTCCCCCCCCCCCTCTCTCTCTCTCCCCATTACAACCCCCCCCCCTCCTTTCCCCATCCTCCCCACCTCCCTTCCCCTTCCCCTCCCTCCCTCCCTTTCCCTCCCTCCCTCCCTCTCTCTCTCTCCAGATTACAACCTCCCTCCGCTTCTGGAGTCAGCCGCTCGTTATCCCCGGAAAGAGTCAGCGTTATCTGTTCCTTAGGCGGACGGGCCTTTTGAGATAAGATCCTTGAGATTATTTCAAGAAGAAGAAGAAGAAGAAGAAGAAGAAGAAGATAAGAAGGAAAGGGGATGTGAAGTATGGGGAGAGGGGGGTGGGGAGCGGGGGAGGGGTGAAGGAGGGAAGGGTGGAGGTGGGAGGTGTGGAGAGGAAGGGGAAGGGGAAGGGAAGGGGATAAGGGGATTGGGAAGAGGGAAGAGGGAAGGGAGAGAGGGTAGAGGAGAAAGGGTAAAGGGGAGAGGAGGGAGGGGATAAGAGAAGGGGAGGAAAGAAGGAAAGGGGAAAAGAATGGAACTCAAATATAAGAAGCTTTAATTCCTCAGAGGGAGGGGAACAGAGAGAAAAAGAGAAATGTGGGAAGGAAGACACAATTGAAAATAAAATATACAAAAAATAAAGGTTTAAAAATAAAAAATAAGAAAAGATTTTTTTTTTATCAGGAGGAGATAGAAAAAAATGGGCAATGAAGTGATATAGATATAAGAGAGGAGAGATTTAGAAGAAAAAAATCCCTTTTTTTTCTTCGATTTTTTTTTCTCTTTTTTTTTTACTGAATGAGGAGATAGGATAACAAAAAAGAGAAGTGAGCTTAAAGTATAAGAAGCTGTGGGACTTTTGAGTATTTCATCACATATGGAATAACGTGGGAGTAGGAAGGGGAGACTTTAATAATTATAATCCGTTTTTTATGGAGAAGGAAAGAAATATATAAGGAAAAGTAGCTTAGAGTATAGGAGGATGAAGGGTAGAGGAGAAAGACTTGGAGGAGAAGAAGGGGAGGAAGGAGAGAAGTAGGGAAATAGGAAAAAGAAAGTGGAAGAGAAGTTTATAAGAAACTAGAATTATATGAAGGAAAAGGGGTTTGAAATATGGGAGAATAAAGGGAAGAAGAAGAAGGAGAAGAAAGAGAGAGAAGAGATGAGGAGGGAGAAAGTGAACGAGAAGAGCGGAGCTGGTACAAGAAGAGAAGAGAAGAGGAATTTGAGGAAGAAAGAGGGGGAGGGAGAGAAGAGAAGAGGAACTGGGAAAAGACAAATTGAAGAGACAGAACTTTGAATAGAAGAAGAAGAGAGAGAGATAGATGGAGAGAGAGAGAGAGAGAGAGAGAGAGAGAGAGAGAGAGAGAGAGAGAGAGAGAGAGAGAGAGAGAGAGAGAGAGAGAGAATACGCAAACAGTGACGATTTGAGAGAGAGAGAGTGAGTATAGAGAAAGAGACAAAGAGAGAGAGAGAGAGAAAGAAAGAAAAAAAGAGAAAGAGACACAGACATACACAGAGAGAGACAAACACAAACACTCCTTCCCCCCCCTCCTAACTAACCACCTCCTCCAACCATCCTCCTCCCTCCCTCCCTCCCTCCCCACCCACCATCCATGGAAACAACCCCCTCCCTCCCCTCCCTCCCTCCCCTCCCCCCTTCCCTCCTAACCGCCCTCCTAACCGCCCTCCTCCTCCTCCTCCTCCTCCTCCTCCTCCCCTCCCTCCTCCCTCCCCCTCCCACTCCTCCCCCACTCCCCTCCTCTCCCACTCCCACACTCCCTCTTTCCCCTCCTCCCTCCTCCTCCTCCCTCCCCCTCCCTCCCCTCCCGCCCTCCCCCCTTCCCCCCCCCCCACTCCCCCTCAAACATGCTAATGGGAAGGCGGCGGTGCTTGTGGAAGTGGTCGAGGACGACGTTCATTTTGGTCGAGGGTGAGTAATACGTGCCGTCGGTTGCCCCCTGGAGGTCGACCTTGACTCCCATGGTGGAGGAGGAGGTGTTGGAGGGGGAGGGGGGGTGGAGGTGTTGGAGGGGGGGGTTGTGAAGGGGTGGGGGTTGTTCTTCAGTCTCTCTCTGCTTTACTTTGTTATTGTTGTGTTCTATCTCTTGTTTTTCTTCTTATTATTATTCTTCTTTATTTATCTATTTACTTTATTTCTTTTTTTTTTGAGATTTTCTTTCTCGTTTTTATTATGTTGTTTCTTTTTTTTTCTTGTCGCTCTTATGCTTCTTTATCATTATTTCTCATTTCTTTTCTTTTCTCTCTCTCTCTTTGCCTTTCTTATTCTTCTATTATTTCATGTTCTCTCTTTTTTCACTTCTGTTCTTCCATGTTATCATCATTATGTTCTATCATATGTTTTCTCCGTTTTTTTTCTTATTTTTTTCTTTATCATTATTTTTTGTGTTTTCTTCTTTCCGTTTTTTTTTTACTGTTTTTTTTCTTCTTCTTTTTCTTTTTACTGGCTTTTCTTCTTCCACGTTAGCGTTATCTTCCATATTTGGTTATTTCCATTTCTTCTTTATCATTATCTTCTTACTCTTGTTTTCTCTGATTTTTTCTCTCTCTCTTTTACACTTCTGTTCTTCCTCTTTATCATTATTTTTAATCTCTTGTTCGTTCCGTTTTTACATTTCTCTTCTTCTTCTTTACCATTATCTTTTATCGCTAGTTCATTCCGGATTTTGTTGTTGTTTTTTCCCTTTCTCTTTTTCCTCATTATCATAATCTTTTATATCTGGTTCTCTCTTGTTTGTTTGTTTTTTTTCTTCTTCTTCTTTCATTAATTTCTTTCATTTTTTTCTTTCTTTTTTTTTACTTCTCTTCATTATCATTATCTTCTATTTCGTGTCATCTCCGCTTTTCCTTACTTTGTTATTTAAATATCTTAACTTCTATGGCAATTTTTCTTCTCCTCTTCCTCTCCCTATTATCATCATCTTTCACCTCCTGTGAAAAATGTATATGATAAAACGGGTATTGACCTAAGGAAAAATATGTAAAACAAAATCCTTTCTCTCTCTCTCTCTCTCTCTCTCTCTCTCTCTCTCTCTCTCTCTCTCTCTCTCTCTCTCTCACTCTCTCTCTCTCTCTCTCTCTTTCAATCTCTCTCTCTCTCTCTCTTTCTTCAATCTTTCTCTCTTTCTTTCAATCTTTCTCCCTCTCTCTCTCTTTCTCTCTCTCTCTATCTATCTATCTATTTATCTATCTTGTCTGCACTGTCTGATCTCTATCTCTATATCTATCTATCTATTCCGTATACTCTATCTCTATATCTCTATCTATCTTACTCTATCTCTAAATCTATCTATCTATCTCTCTATCTCTATATCTATCTCATCTATCTTACTCTCTCTCTCTCTCTCTCTCTCTCTCTCTCTCTCTCTCTCTCTCTCTCTCTCTCTCTCTCTCTCTCTCTCTCTCTCTCTCTCTCTCTCTCTCTCTCTCTCTCTCTCTCTCTCTCCTTTATCTGTGACCTGACCTGACCTCTTTTTTTTCGCCTTCCATTGAACGACCTACCCTTTCCCTTTCCTTTGACTTGTGTAGTTTCGCTGACACGCACATGCAGTGACCTGACCTCGGTGCATTTCACTTAAAAATATGATTGCTGATGGCTGAAGGGGAAAGATATATTGCAGAATTTGCAAATGCAGGTAGGTTTGTGTGCAAGTGTGTGTAGATAGATGGGTGGGTAGGGAGGTAGGGAGGGAGGGAGGGAGGGAGGGAGGGAGGGAGGGAGGAGGGAGGAGGAGGAGGTAGTGGGTAGTGGTGGGTAGGTAGGTAGGTGGGTAGGTAGGTAAGTGGCCCTATGATGAGATAGATAGGATATATGTAGAATAGAATGGGCAGGTAGATAGATAGGTAGGTAGATAGATAGATAAATAGATAGGTAGATAGATAGATATGTGTGTATGTATATGCATGTGTCAGTGTGTGTGTGTGTTTATATATGGATAAATGGATGGAACGAGAGATGAATAGATAGGTATGTAAGTAGGCAGGTTGACGGATAGATAGATAAATAGACAGATAAACATATAGATATTAGAGTCAAGTGATAATGCACTACTTCACGTAAAAGAGACACATCAGACGTATACTAATATCCCATTTCTTTTTCCTTTAAAAACATGTGTTATTTGTCCGAGACCTTTTTAACCTCAAACTGTCCTCGTGAATTGATGCTTTTATCTTATTTTTTCTTTTTTTTTGCATAATTTTTATTTCCTTTGACAATCTTTGCTTTCAGTTTCTTCTTTTTCCCTTCTTTTGGTTTCTTTCTTTTCTTTTCACGGATTTTTTTTTTTCGTTTGTCCTTTTTTTCGTTTTTTTTCTTTTCTTGGATTTTTTTTTCATTTTAGAAAATGGATGTGTATTTATGTCATATCATGTTTCTATAGTATTCGTAACTCAAAAACAAGGCAGTGAATGAACAGATGGATAGAACATTTGATAATAAAGAAATAAGGAGAGAGAGAATCGACGTATCTGTTTAAGGACGGACTGTAAATTACGAAAAAAATATTTCTGAAATAAAAAAAATCAAAGGGTGCAGACCTTATAATAAGTATTAAATTGCTTCGGTTGTTGTCAAATGAATTTACTCTCTATTTTATAATTAGTCAGTCACATGCATACATATATACATATACCCAGTATCTTGAAAAGATTTTTCTCTCTCTTATTCTAACTTTCTCTGGTCCTCTCTCTTCTTCTCTTTCCTTCCATTTGCGCATTTCTCCTAATTCCCTTCTTTCCTTCTTCCATATCTTTCTCTATTAATGTTATTCCCGTCTCCCTCCTTTACTTCTTTTATGCTACTCTGCAGGTCTTTTTCCTTACTTCTTTTCTTTCGCTTCCTCTAAACCTATTCTTCTTCCTTCATTCCCTTCTTTCCCATCCTTTGTGAAGTCTCTTTTCCCTCTCTCTCCCCTCTCCTCTCTCCCTCCTACCCTTCCTTCCTCCATTTCTGCATCTTCCTCTTAGCTTTCCCCTCCCTCCCAGCCTCTTCTTCCTTCCTTCACTTTCTCCCTCCTTCCCTCTCCCTTCGGCCTTCCTCCTCTTCCTTCCCTCGATCTCTGCATCCCTCTTAGCTACCTTCCTTCCCAACCTCCTCTTTCTTCCTCTTCCCTCCCTTCCCTCCCTCTTCCTCCCTCTCCTCTCTTCCTTTCCCCCTCACCCTCCCTCTTTCCTTCCTCCTCTCTCCCTTCCTCCTCTCCCTCCCTCCCTCCCTCCCACTCCCTCTTCCCTCTCTCTCAGCCTCACCCTCCCTCCTCCCTCCCTTCCCTCTTCCTCTCACCCTCTCCCTCCCTCTCCCTCCCCCTCCCTTCTTCCCTCCACCTCTTCCACTCCCTTCTTCCCTCCTCTTTCCCTCCCTCCTCTTCCCTTCTCCTTCTTTCCCTCACCCTCCCTCCCTCCCTCTTCCTTCCCTCTCCCTCACCCTCCCTCCCTCCTTCCCTCTTCCCTCCCACCACCAACCACCTCGTTAGAGTACCCAAGAGGTCGACCTGCGCCGTCTGAACGCGTCCGGCCGCCATGATACAATACTATCTGGTTCACTGCGGACGGCCTTGTGAAATATGTCTCAATAACTCGCCTTAATGTGTTGTCCCTGGCCCCATTGTTCTTGCCTCATCCTCGCCTCATCTCCATGCTCTTAGAGGCAAGGGGAGGGAGGGGGAGGGGAGGGGAGGGAGGGAAGGGGAGGAGGGAGGAGGGAGAGAGAGAGAGGGGGGAAGGGAAGGAAGGGGGGAGTTGAGTATATATATATCTCGTATGTTTTTTTTCTCGTGGTGGTGGTGGTGGAAGGGATGGGATGGAAGGGAAGGAAGAAGGAGGGGGGAAGGGAAAGGGAGGGAAAGAGGAGGAGGGGAGAGACAGGAGGAAGGGGGAAGGAGGGAAAGGTAAGGAGGGAGGGGAAGGGTAGACAGGATTTCAGGAAGAGAGTAAGGGAAGGGAAAGGTAGCAGGGGAGGGGGAGAGAGACAGGAGGGGAAGAGAGGGGGAGAGGGAAAGGTAGGAGGGGAGGGAGAGAGACAGGAGGGGAAGGGCAGGAAGGGAAAGGTAGGAGGGGATGGAGGGGAAGCGTGGAGAGCATGTGAAGTAATTAGGATGAAAGGAAGCAAAGAAAAATGATAACAAAATAAAATAAATAAAACAGGTCTGAGAGACCTAAATTAATGGAGGTTGTTTTGTTTTGACTTCGATGGGGTCTGCGTGTGTAGAATCGCCTGTTGGCTAGTTTGGTAGAATTAGGAGGTAATTTGGTATTTTGATAAGTTTGTGAGAAAAGTCTCTCGTTTGGTAGTTCGATAGTTTGGTAGAATTATGAGGAAATTTGGTAGTTTGGTAAGTTTGTGAGAAAAGTCTCTCCTGGTAGTTCGATAGTTTGGTAGATTTATGAGGTTATTTGGTAGTTTGGTAAGTTTGTGAGTAAAGTCTCTCGTTTGGCAGTTCGATAGTTTGGTAGAATTATGAGGAAATTTGGTATTTTGATAAGTTTGTGAGAAAAGTCTCTCCTCTGGTAATTCGATAGTTTGGTAGAATTATGAGGAAATTTGGTATTTTGGTAAGTTTGTGGGAAAAAACTCTCTCGTTTGGCATGTTGGATAGTTTGGTAGAATTATGAGGGAATGAGGTTATTTGGTATTTTGGTAGGTTTATGAGAAAATTATTTCGTTTGGTAGATCGATAGTCTGGTAAAATTATAAGGAATTGAGGTTATTTGGTAGGTTTGTGAGAAAGTGTCTCGTTTG